>NW_024429266.1:37253428-37463428 GCF_017639785.1 Mesocricetus auratus
TCTTCTGTCTCTCTCCTCTCCCATGCCTCACAAGCAAACCTCACGCAGAAACGAGAGTGTGAGGAGTCTCAGGGTGTAGACCACACACAGGAAAGCGAGTTGTAGGCAGGTAGTTCACTGAAGTGCAGCTTTCACTCCTTCATTTCTTCTCCATCTTACTTAGAGTTTTCGTGGTTCTGGATCTGCTCTACTAAATGTCAGGCTTCATTGTTTTCTAGTGTCCTCTGTCTCATCTTGCCCCCTAAATTTATATGAAATGCTAGGAGTTTGCTTTTACTCTTCTTGTTAACCATGCCTTTCCCTTTTCACATCAGACTAAAGCCTCTCTTTCCATAAGACGCCGAGGAAGCTGATTGTCCTATTGTACTTTAGCTACGTTACAGAACAAGCAGACTTAATGATCATCGTTCTATTTTCAGAACTTGGAGTCTGCTCTACAGCGCTGTGCTTCTCCCTAATCAGCACTTCCTGGGAATCCCACTCTAGCGGGACCTTTATATAGAGCCTCTAACATCTGTTCTCTTACTCTGCAGAAGAGGGAACTGGGAAGCTATCTAAAAACTGTATGTGACAGACGTCTTTCCTCAGGTGGACCAGCAATGAGGCTGTAAGTTCTCACTAATGCAGTTAAATAATGACCCATACTTTGGATCAGGATTCAGCCCTGGTAGTAGACACCATGCTAGACACTATATTTGAGTCATAGCCAATTTCTACATCTTCACTTGAGAGGAACCACATGTTTGTCAGCATTATTTGGAGTTTTCTGTCACCTAGTTAATCCTACTCAGTCTTTTAGCTTCTGAAGGTAGCAGCCAGTGTTTCTTCTGTCTTGTCCTCCCTGTTTTACTGCTTGCTTCCTTCCCTTCTTTCTTGTTCCCCTTATAGAACCATACTGCACTAAGCTATCTGGGGTCTTTGTGGTTATCCTACCCACACCCTGCATTTCACATTGAGGAAGTGAAGACTCCAGCAAGGGGAAGAACTTGGACTCAGCAGACCTAAGCCAAGGACACACACTCATCTCTTGACACTGTAGTCCTGAGTTTTCCCTCTCCCAACCTCCTCTAAACCAGACCAGTCCTTCCTTGGAATCTTCCTATGAGCACACAGTTCCTTTCCTTCTAGATCAGTCTAAGCACAAATAAAACAGCATCTTTTCTTTGGGAAACCCAGAGCTTGTAGACAAACAGGAAGATCACAGCTTTAAGTTGTTTGTTTTCACATTAGTGTGAAAGTCAATTACATTTTCCATTATCAGGTTTCTATGCTATTGATTTTTTTTCTTCTTAGGGACGTGGTCTGGGATACTGTTCCCTAGAGAGCCCTTCAGATCTGAAGAATCTAAGCAGGACTCAGTGGCTAGCCTACAGTTGTCCGAAGACAGGGAGGGCAACTATGCTGATGCTAATTGTTATGCTTTGGATGTTAGCTGGCTGATGGAGGTTCTTGACAGGCTCTGGCCTCCCTTCCCCCCTTCCAGATCACCCCAGGCCATTCTCTAACTGAGATGAAGCTCTCTGGGTCTCATGCTGGCTCTTATCTCCTGTCTCTGCAGAGAGTCAGCACCCCTTCCTCCCACTGTTCATGGTAAAAAGTGACTTTCTTACCTAGCCTAAATAGTTATAATAGAAGGAATGCTACAGTGATGATTAGAGCCTACTCTATGCAAAGATGTTAATGAATATTCAAAGCACAGTGCCTCGTGGGAAATCACAGTTATGGGAACTAATAACCTGATGCTATAAACCTCCATTCACTCAGGAACTCCTTGCTGAATTCCTGCCATGTGGGCACTGGATTCTGAGCCCAACAGGCCCCTGACCTCCTGGAACTTGTCATCCACTGATAAGCTATAATTACTCAAACAGATGTCACAATTAAAACTATGGTAAAGGCTACAAAAGAAAAGTGGAGTTTGAAAAGAGAGTCTATGGAAAAATCTAACAAGGGGGAGAAATGGGTTAGGAAGGGACTTAACCTAAGATCACAAAGACAGGAATTAGCCAGGTGTTGGGTATTATAAACAGCAGGAATAGATGGAGTAAAGCCCTTTGGTAGGAAAGATGATGAGAGTCCAGCATGGTAGATATCATGGCTAGATACGAGATGGCCAGAGTGCACAAGCCTAAGTGGTCAAGTAAAGAATTTCAGTTTCCAAAGAGCAGTGGGATGGCATGAAACAGTCCTGGTTGAATATGTGCTTGGTGTAACTTACATTGTGAAAGATCCCCATGGTGGTTAAGTTTGATCGTCAGCTTAATTGGGTTAAGAAACGCCTGGGCTATTTCTGAACTTCATCTTTGGGTACGTCTATGATGATTAACTGAGTGGGGAAACCCATACTGAATGTGAGTGTCACCATCTCACAGAATGGAGTCACAATCTGAATACAAACTGGAAGAGGAGGAAGTCTGCTAATATTCTCCTTCCTGTGTGTCCTTATCTACTAAGACATGAGCAAGTAGTGTGTCATGGCTTCCACGTACAAGAGCTAGATCCACCCCAATGCTTCCCCACAAAGATGGACTGAACCCAAACAAGCCCCTCCCCCTTCAAGTGGCGTGCGTCATGTTCAGCCACAGCGATGAGAAGTGACCGGTGCATGCCACAAGAACAGCTTTCTCTGAATCTGAACCCTCTAATTAACACAATTAGGCGATCAATCAATCAAGAATATCCTTTAAAATCTTGTGTGAGTCTAGCTAATAGGAAGGATGAATCCTTCCCATTCACTGGGTATGTGAACTAAGCTGCACAAGAATTTCATGTAGGCCCCCTGGATAGAACTGCAAAATCTGCATTCTAACTCCACTGCTAAAAGCAGCAGGGAGGACCAGAGGACCAGTTTCTACAAACACTAGGTCTCGGTTGTAAGTACTCAGTCTGAGTGCACATGCACACAGGACTACCCAGGAAAAGAGGTTGATATTAACTGTAATAGAACAAAGATAACTGACCTTAGAAGGGACAGATCTAAGGTCTATTGATCAGTATACATTGCTCTTCGTGGTGGGTGATGCTCACAGCTTGCTGGGAGCTTATTTGCAGCTGATTTATGTCAGGAGCCTAGGAAGAAGCCATGCTTCTTAGAACTAAACTGTCCACCCAGATCCTGCAGAGGTGTCGTGGCACAACTCAAAATAGTCATATTGTTCTCTCTGGAGTGAATTTTGGAGCCTCCATTAAACACAAATTCTAACGGATTACCTATACTTAGGAGAGGGATGCTTTCCTTCCTCGTGATGTTTATTCACAGGCTCCTTGGTTGCTATAGGAAACCTTGATCTTCTGGTTCCCAAGCCATGTGCATCCCTTTCTTATCAAAAGAGAACACCTTTCTGAGAGTCTAGCATTACCCAGCAACTCCTATCAAAAACCCAACTGACAGTTATTATACTGTATGTTTAGTTAGAAGTCTAAAAGATGATATCCGGGACCACAACTTCAGTGGAAGCCCCTGCTCTACCAGAGGCCATGCTAGCTCCAAGTTCCCTGCTTAGTTTATTCTGTGGGCCTTGTTCTTATGGTGTCCTGGACCCTCTGACTCCTAAAAATCCTTCCTCTCTCTTTTCTATGGGGTTCCCCGGCTCTATCTAGTGTTTGGCTGTGGGTCTCTGCGTCTGCTCCCATCCCCATTGGTTGCTGGATGATGCCCCTCTGGTGCCAACTGGGCTAGTCACTGATCTATGAGTATAGCAGAACAACATTAGGAATCATTTCATTGACTTTTTTTTTTTGGTCCAATCATGTTTGCTTCTCTCCTGGTCTCTGGGCTGTCCTGCCTCTGGCCCTCTCGTCCTCCTCTAGCATGGTGCACAAACATACATGTAGGTAAAACACACACATACAATTTTAAAGCAAGTCTTTTTAATATTGCTTAATTTTTATGTGTATGAAGGGTTTGCCTGCATTATGTGCAGCCATAGGCACCTTGTGTGTGCCTATGGCTGGTTGTGAGTCACAATGTGGGTGGTAGGAATCAGGCCCAGGTCCTCTGCAAGACCAGCAGGTGCTCTTAACTGCCGAACCAACTCTACAGCCCCAAAGGGAAAAGTCTTAATGGATCAAATCAAATAGAGATTCAATGCCATTTCCAAAACTCATTGGGAAGAAGTTGCAGTTTAGAAGAGAAGTTTAGGGTTAAGGCTTACTTAGATTTAATTTGGGTCCCTCCCTACTGAGAACATGGTGTGACATATTTCTTAGAGATGTGAGCCATCAATGGTATGGGGAAGGAAGAACACGTCTATAATATTAAGGAAAACTTCAGCCTCCATATGCAATATTATTCCAACCACATTCCATTATGTATATGCATACATCCAAATAAATGTATGTATAAACCTGTGTGTATAATATAAATACAAACACATACATGCATAATCATTATGGTTTGTTGATTTCTTTTACAAAGATGCAAAGATGCTTGAAATTTAAGAGTCTGTCAAGAATCCACAAGATGGCTAGACACTAACAAACCCACTGCCAACAGCCCTCCTGGAGAGTGACACACATCAAGGAATTAAGGGGTGCCCCTAAGATGGCCGTACAATCATGAATAAAATGCCCATAGCCCTCAGTAAGGACCCACTGAGGTTCATCTTACCTCATATTCACACTGAAAGTAGTGATCTTGGAGGAATAAGAGATGTGTGAATCTCAGAAATAGGTTACAGAACAGATTTGATTTTCCTGAACTAGGACTTAGGATAGTAAAGATTAGTGGGCAAGAGACAGAAAGAGAAAGGAGCAGAATGGCATGGGGTTCATAACTTATCACAGGGCCCTGTGTTAACACATTGGGACGTGCCGGGCATTGGTGGTGCACGCCTTTAAACCTAGCACTCGGTAGGCAGAGGCAGGCGGATCTCTGTGAGTTCGAGGCCATCCTGGTCTACAAAGCGAGTTCCAGGAAAGCCTACAAAACAATACAGAGAAACCTTGTCTCGAAAACCCCCCCCCCAAAAAAAACACATTGGGACATACCTCCCATTGTCGGCTTCTCTGTTGGCATAGGGTAAATCAACAGTTTTGTTTTACCACACACATCCCACCATGACATTCTGCCTTCCATAGGCCCAGAGCAATGCAACTAAACCATTCTGGCCTGAGCCCTTTGAAACTGTGTTTACCCTTTAGTCTGATTAAAGTATTTAGTCAAAGTTATGCAAAGCTAATATGGTACGGGCAATAAGTGCAAACATGGGAGTGCCTTTGAAAAGAACAATATGTTCTTGAAAGGAAGGCTTTAACTTTTAGAAAGCAATTCAATGCTGGTGAGGATGTGGAGGAAAGGGGCTCTTATTCACTGTTGCGGAAAGGTACTGCAACCATTAAGTTAACCAGTGTGTTTTCTCAAAACAGAACTAGCATATGGAGCGGCTATACCGTCTCTGAGCATATATCTAAAGGACTCCGAGTACTCTAGTGGTATCTGGGCACCCATAGCATTTTTGTTTGTTTATTTGTTTTTTGTTGTTTTCCTTTCTTTCTTTTATTTATTTTTTTTCAACACTGGGTTTTTCTGTGTAGGCCTGGCTGTTACTAACAGTCTTACCCAGATGGAAACCCTACAAGTTAGTTTGTACTCGTATGTGCAACAGTGGCATGAAGGTTGTGGGGTAGCCAATCGTTTTCTGATTGGTTTTAAGGTCTCTTCCACAGAAGGAAATGGATGCCTGGTACTGTGAATCTGGCCAACACCCCATGGCCAGGTAGATCAACAGCCACAGAGAAGAACCTTTACTATTATTATGCCAATCAGACAAAATGTCAAGCTGCCTGCTAAATTTGAATCTCTAGCCCCATAGACGGGTATTTTACCACACACATCCCACCATGACATTCTGCCTTCCATAGGCCCAGAGCAATGCAACTAAACCTCTCATGGGAGAGGCTGCTTTGTGTAGTAAACCGTGGTTTATTTAGAGAATCACAACTGGTTACAGTGCAAAGACCAAGTGCCTGTGGAGTGTCCAGCCGTAAATGGAGCATGTGTGCCATACTCCCTCCCATCAGGTCTCAGAGAGCATCCTGGAGGAAGGGACAGGCGGTCGAAAGAGACAGATCAGGGAGACCCGATGCTAAACAGTGTCTTGTGGACATGGCAGGACCATGTACCCATGAAGTCACAGCAGCCAACTCATGGTTGGCTGAGCAAGATCAATCTAGTCAATATTCCATCATGCATAGGGGAGGACACACAAGCCTCTACCCCTAGTTAAGGAGCTAGTGACAATTTCAGCTGCTAGGGAGGGACAGTCAGTTTTCTTTAGGGGTGTGGCCCCTTGTAAGTTGACCAGGCTCCATTATGTTTCCCCACACTCATGGGCATATAGGCAGCATTACTTGGACTCAGTGAGTAATTAAAAAACGAACAAAGCAGTAGGAGTACATAAAGCTGACAGAGGGAACCAAGAGGAGTTGGAGGTAAATGCAAGGTGAATATGAGAAAAATACATTATGTATACATGTATGAAAGTCTCAAAGAGTGAGTTTAAAATTACATTTAAATGAGTGTAATAAGCTGAGAATGGAGACGCTTGTCTACCTCAGCCCTTGAGGAGCAGAGACAAACAGATCCCTGAAGCTTATTGACCAGCCAGTCCAGCTGAATGGAGCACAAGATTCAATGAGAGACACTGCCTCAAAAAAAAATTCTGCCACAGTGTGGTTGTGTGCTGCATGGCAGCTCCTCCATCACCCAAAGTAATCCCAACTAACTAAAATTACAATGGAAGTACTACAGTGTCTGAGAGCATTCTCTCCAGCTCCAGAGATGTCAGGGACACAGGCCAGGACATTTTAGAGGAGGATTTAAAGGCAGCAATGTTAGACTCTGGGAAGCACTTACAGATGTGGAACACGTTTTGCAAATATAGATGAGAAAACTGACATGACGAAATGCCTACTAACAGTTCTGACCGGAGAGGAGACACTCTGGAGACACAGTCCCCCTTCCTTTAGCCACCAGTATTGAAACACTGGTCCCCAAGACACTGGGATTTCCCCAGGAGTCCCATGCTAGAGGAGCCCTGATGCCAGCCGGAAGAGGAACCCGTCTCCCAGGAAGAGATTTTACACAATTCTGACAACCGAGCTTGCACCATTGTGCATATTTCTTGTGCTCTGTTTAAGCCTAAGCTTCATGTCAGAACCCCAAAGATGGCTGGGGGGTCACTGAATCTCTTTAATATATCTCTTTCCAATACGGCCACATTGATTACAACCCCTTCCTCTACTTTTCATACTATTTGTCTTTTTTATTGGTGTGTTGAGGATGGGTGGCTAAGAACAGCTTGTTAGGGTTGCCAGAGCCCAGGGTTTTACACGAAAAGCTCCACTAACATGACAGCTGCTGAGAAGGGATCTATCTGAACACCAGGAAGCCTGCGTCTCCGAAAATCATCTGGTAAATGCCTTCCTTAAGAAGCAGAAGTAAGGCCGGGCGGTAGTGGCGCAGGCCTTTAATCCCAGCACTCGGGAGGCAGAGGCAGGCAGATCTCTGTGAGTTCGAGGCCAGGCTGGACCGACAGCCTCCAAAACAATACAGAGAAACCCTGTCTCATAAAACCAAAAAAAAAAAAAAAAAAAAAAAAAAAAAGAAGCAGAAGTAAGTTGAGGAAATGAGACCCTAACTGGACAGAACATCATTCAAGCGTCATATATAAAGACAAGAAATCAGTAATCACTTCAATAATGTATACAATAACCATTAAACAAATAGCTTCATTTGCTGAGTCCATGACATATCTGGGCATAGCAATAAATAATTATAAAAACGATGGTGCCCACCATGTGCAAAGAATGACTTCAATTTTCAGGCAGTACTAGTATGTGCCCCCAATTTAAAAAGTGGAAAAACACTGAGGGGTAAACAGGAAAACTAATTCAAGGTAAAGCACATGAGAAAGAATGCAAAAGCCTAACCCAAATTTAACTCCAAAGTCCACTTGTTAGCCAAGCTTCTCTTTACTTACTTATTGAGAGAGTGTGTGTGTATGTGTATCTTCAGTCAGCATGCAATTCTGGGTTCTCAGAATTGAACTGAGGTCTTCTGGCTTGACAGCAACTACCTTTACCCACTGAGCCAGCTCATGAGTCCACAGGAGTTAACTCAGATTTTAAAAGAATGAATATAAAAGAATTAACAGGATAATAGTGTCAGGAAAAGCCAAGACTTTTAAAAATCATAAAGACAAGAAAGATTATTTTTCTCTTTGTGTTCGGTGAAGGAAGAGCCAAAGGAAGGCTAAGCTGATTGCTCAAGGCAAGGACAGTTAATG
Source organism: Mesocricetus auratus (assembly GCF_017639785.1). Lineage (NCBI taxonomy): Eukaryota > Metazoa > Chordata > Mammalia > Rodentia > Cricetidae > Mesocricetus > Mesocricetus auratus. Next base: position 37,261,717 of record NW_024429266.1, read on the forward strand.
TAGCAGTACAAAATATTAGAAAAATGCTGAACATCAACTAGGGATCATAAAAGCAAGTCCCATCGGATACTTATTTACATTTTTGATGGACTTACAAAATCAATAATGTAGTGTAGATTGATCTGAGAAAACGTTTTGTTCAAAGAGCACATCATATTCTCACAGGGAAGATGGTGAAACCCAGGGTGACTCCCAGATTCACTAAGCACCTGAGCTTCGAGAAGCTTAAGTGAAGCATGTTATTTTGAAGGTAAGGTAAGCCTTCTTTCCTCTTTGGTCTGAGAGCACATGAGCACATGCCATCGCACTCACAAATTGCCTGAAGCTAGTTCAAGTATTTATTTAACAAGCTGAAGTTAGCAAGACACAGTTTGATATGTATCTATAAATTCCCTCCAGCCAAAAATCATTTGTACTAGTACAAGATGAAGAAGGTGAGTTTGCATTTCAGTACACAAACACACACACACACACACACACACACACACACACACACACACACACACACTATTCTAGAGGCCCTTGAATGGATATTGGAACCCTGGCCAATAACCTCTCAGAAAACAACAGATAACAAGGACAGAGGCTGGTCTCTGTAGTCTTTGGTTGTTTGCAGATGTATGGTGCCCCCAAAATAAGGAAGAAAGTACTAGCACTATATCTGTAGTATATATTCTGTATTTGGAATATTTTAAATTAAAAATAAAAAATTACCCAAAGATCTCCAACAAATGAAAAACTGTTGATAGCAAAGTATCTTGTTAGCGTTGCACGATATAACAAGATTACCTGAGATAAGCAACTTAAAAGAAGGAGTGTGTGCTGTGGGGGTTGTAGCTACAGAAGAGCATATCAGATGGGGTTTTAAAAGAGTAGTCACACACAAAGAGAAGGGACTGGGCTGTCTCTAAAAGGGTTACAGAAAGCTCCCACCACATGCCACATGGGTAGGTCAGAGTCCTATATTATAAACTGGCCTCTGGGGTACCTTTCAGGAGGGAAATGGGAATGATTGTTCTTTAGAAGTGACCACAGAATAAAATTCTAAAATATCCCACTTATATATAGAAGAACTTGTGACTTTGGCCTAAGGTTTTGACCCACCATGAGTGAGGCCTCAGTCATGTCTGAACCTGGCCAGGGTTAATTTGCACATGACTAAAGTGATCGCGGATGGGAGCAGGAGATAAAGTGTCCTCTGTTAGATGCCCACTCTCTTGGTTACTGAAGGAACAGCCAGTCAAACATTTACCTGCCGGTGAGACTGTTCCAAAGCCACTCAAAATCACTGATGGGCACATTCAGTGATACAGAAAGCTGCATAAGACGTAGCAATTCCATGCTTGGGTATTCATCTCAGACTGATTTATTCTTAACAACCAGCTGGAAACAAAGCCTGCAATGACGGCACAGGCCTACAACCTACTTGGGAGGCTGAGGCAGGAGGATCAAGCCTTGCCTGGACTACACAAAGAGTTCAAAGCCAGCTGGTACAACTTAGCACACAGCTTGACCCATACACAAATATTGAAGAGGACCCATGACATAGCTCTCTGGTAGGGAACTTGCCTGGCATGTGTAAGACCCTGGGTTTGATCTCCTGTACTAAAAATCTAAGCCAACAAACAAATTGAGGAGCTGGAGAGATGGCTCAGCAGTTAAGAGCAATGGTTTGTTGGGTCCCAGGCCCCACAGGGTCTCTGTGAGTTGCTTATCAGCCAATAACCACAGGTGCATCCTGTTTTCTAGTCCTAGCTTATAGCCCTGGCCTTGCCCAACTAGCATCAACCTCAAATTATGAAAACACGAACTCTTACACCTGGGGTTTCTCCACTGTGCTGTAAGTCTGTATATAAGGCTTCGCCCTCTTGACACACACACACAGAGAGGGGGGGAGGGAGGGAGCCACACACACACACACAAACAGCTGAACAACTTATTTTTCATTTAAATCTCTAGGCTTTTGCCCAATACATTAGACTTGCTCATGGCACAGGCATCACAATGGTTGTTCTCCCAGAAGACCTGGTTCAATTCCCAGCACCCACATGGCAACTCACAACTGCCTGTAGCTCTAGTTCCAGGGGATCTGATACCTTCACACCAATACATATAAATAAAAAGTTAAATAAATTATTTTAAAAAACCAAATGGATAAAGCACAGTAAAGCTAGAGACAACCAACATCTTGCAAAGAAAAAATGGTTACACATGCTATGCTGTGGCCACACCATGGAACACTATCCCTAAAGAAATAAAACAATTTCTACAAATTCCCAAAGAATTAGGGAATTATTCAGAGGAAAAAAGTCAACCCAAAGGTCACGTAATATATGATCTTATTGGTGTCATTTTTCTTGAAATGACAATTGTTTTAGAAACAGAGAACAGATTAGTAACTCCTCTAGTTCAATGACTGGGGTAAAAGTCTATTAAATGACAACGCAGGGGCTGGAGAGATGGCTCAGTGGTTAAGAGTACTTGCTGCTCTTCCAGGGCACCTGAGTTCAGTTCTCTATTTCTTCTAGCTGTACATGACTGCAATGATCTCAAAATTAAAAAAAAAAAAAAGATGCTTTTTTTTTTCCCAAGCTGAGGGGTGGAAGATAAAGGTAGGAAACTCTGAGGACAGTGGACAACCCAGTTCAACTTCTCGGGAAACACTCACCCTAATGAAGAAGAATCCAGGCACACAAGACAGTGACCATCAGAGCTTTAGATCCAGAAGAACAGAAACTGCATCTACCTAGTGCAAGTGCATAGCTGAGTACCTGCTGCCTCAGCCACCCTGCCCGGCATAGCAGGGGCCTTGAGAATGGGGCTCATCTGCATCTAAACAAGAGCATGCAGGTATTGAGGAGCTGTGAGCTATCCAACATGCTTCCTTGATCAGCTTTGAAAACAAAGGATTTATTCACCCCATTATGTTCCCCAGTTTAAGATAGCAGGAGGGTCCTTCACTACACAGAGCTCAAGGCCAGCCGTGAAAGTACTGGAGACACTCTCTCAAAAATGCAAAAAGAAAAGAGAAGAGGAGAAAAGAAAAATTAACCAGGCGAGGTGGTGCACGCCTTTAATCCCAGCACTCAGGAAGCAGAGGCAAGTGGATCTCTGAGTTCAAGGCCAGCCTGGTCTACAAAGTGAGTTGAAGGACAGCCAGGGCTATTACATAGAGAAACCCGAAACCCTGTCTTGAGGGAGAAAGAGAGAGAGAGAGAGAGAGAGAGAGAGAGAGAGAGAGAGAGAGAGAGAGAGAGAGAGAGAGAGAACTGATCTCAAAATTTAGACTCCTGCCTTTTCAAATTATCAAACTTCACATGACCCAAAACCTGAAAATTAGGAGGTAATAGTGAATCCTAGAGAGGTGATTAGAGTAAGATCCCACCTTACCCTGTAACCCCAACCCCTATTGATACTACAGGTTGGTCCTATGCTCCTCGTACAGCCTAGGAAAACTATGCCAGCTCCTCACTCATGTTCAAGGATGAGCAGAGAGAAATGTCCATGAACTTTGTTCCTACAGCTCTAAGAGAGAAAACTGGGAGATGCCCCCATTGAGAATCATAACACTCTGGGTTCAATCTACTCCTCAATTAAAATAAAGTGGAATTAATTAATTGTATGTGTGTGCGTGCATGCGTGCGTGCATGCGTACGTACGTGTGTGTGTGTGTGTGTGTGTGTGTGTGTGAAGAGATCTCATGTATCTCACACAAAGGAAACTTCATTTCCCAAAATTCCCAAAGGCAGAAGGGACAAATGGCTAGCTGTGGTGCCTATTAGCTTATCAAAGCACATGCTGGCCTCCAGGCTCCCTCTGTATCACAAATACCAGGTACAGATTTCAAAGTCCAGGCTGGATCCTAGCTCTTCTCACCTCCTCCCCTACCCTAAACTTCCCCAGCTCATGTGCTTCCCTTCCCCCATTCTCCTTATAACCCTGCTCTCTCTCTTTGCTGCTGTCTCCTTCCCCTCTCTGCTCTCCTCCCTCCACCCCCACCCCCACCCCGGGCTCTGCTCCTGCTTTACTGCTTCTCCCATGGCAGGTCCAGTCTGCTGGCCATGTTCAGTTTTCTACTTTCTCTCTTTGCTCTGGACCCTTCCAGATGTCTCTGGCTGCTTCTCTCCCCCGTATCTACAATAAAACCCTCACCCTTAACAAAACCATCAATCAATCATATTGTCAGTTTATACAATAGGTAACCAAGGATGACCTTGAACTTTTTCAAAAATCATTTGGTTGTTTGGTTGGTTGAGTTTTTTTGTTTGTTTGGTTAGTTGGTTTTGGTTTTGGTTTTTCAAGACAGGGTCTCTCTGTGGCTTTGGAGGCTGTTCTGGAACTAGCTCTTGTAGACCAGGCTGGTCTTGAACTCACAGAGATCTGCCTGCCTCTGCCTCCCAAGTGCTGGGATTAAAGGTGTGTGCCATCAACGCTCGACTTACTTGTTTGTTTTTGAGAACCTTATTCATTAGCACTGTATCTACATCACTTTTGACCCTTGACCTTGAACTTTTGATCCTCCTGACTCCACCTCCTAAATGCTAAGATTACAGACATGACTTCAGGGAGCAAATGAAGTCCTGAGTGAATGTGTATTGTTTGGCATGGGCATGATCTTGTCAAAGACTACAATACCTCAGTCCCAAAGGTATGGCAAAGTCCCTGCTGGACTCAGAAAAAAGACAAAGTCTTCCCTCCTGGTCAGAGTGGAAATAGTGACAGTATATACAGGACACATCCACCATAGCTTTCTCCCCCAAGTTATTTATGGCTTGAAGACTCTTCCGCTACAGGGACTGTGAGACTAGCTAAATCCACCTCCTTGTCCAGCTGTATACCATAAACCCTGCCTCCTTGTCCAGCTGTATACCATAAACCCCGCCTCCTTGTCAAGTTGTATGTGATAACCTGCTCCCTTGTCCAGCTATGTGCAATAACTCTGCCTCCCCATTCGGCTGTATATAATAAGCATGCTGTGCTTCTAGGATGCTGTGGCTTCTCAATCAAAGAGCCCAGTCCATCTAATCTTAGCTTTTCTCTGTCTCTGTGTTTGTCATTTCTTCATTCCCTCATCACCCCTAGTCAAGTCCAGGACCTAAGTTGTATAAAGACAAGGCACATGGCCACCAGGCCCAGTTTACAACCTGCTCCCTTGGAACAGAACAACACCTCTCCTAAATATCTGGCATGTGCAATCGGTTGGGAAATTGTTTAAGTATTTTTTTCTTTAGTTTGTGTGTATGGATGTTGTACCTGCATGTATGTCTGTGAACCACATGCATATCTAGTACTTTCTGAAGCCAGAAGAGGGTGTCTGATCCCCTGGAACTGGAGTTACAGAGTTGTGAGGCACCATGTGGTTGCTGGGAATGGAACCAAGGTCCTCTGGAAGTGCAACCGCTGGTTCTAGCCCCTGGGAGATGATGATGATGATGATAGTAATAATAATAATAACCCCTTGTCATAAATTAATAAGCACTCAAATTTAAAATGTATTTATTTTCTGTAACCCGGGGGCTCAAATCCCTAACAGTCAGGCCAACCGTCTCTAGTTGGTAAGCTATACCTTCCGTTTGGAGATGCAGCTGAAGAAAGGTCTTACTGTCTCAGTATCCCAGCACAGTTCAGAAGCATATTGGAAGTGTGCATATGTGCTTCTCAACTAGGTGAAGAATTCAGTATTTAATTCCTGAGAAGAGGTGCTTTTCACCAAATAAAGGGAACCCCAGTTTTCCCTGCACTGGAGGCTGAGGTGTGCAAGGTCAGCTCTGAGCAGATCTTGGCTGCTGGAAGTAGGAGTGACAGAACTGAAATGTAACTGGTGGGAATGGTGAAGTAGCTCAGCAGGTAAGCACACTTGTTTCACGAGCATGAGGATCCATGTAGCAAGCCAGCGGTGGTTTCAGGAGTGCCTGGCTACAGAGCTGGGACAAGCAGAAGAGACAAGAGGATGCCAGGGCTTGCTGGCTACTGCCCAGCTCCGGGTTCAGTGAGACACCCTGTCACCAGGGAATAAAGTCAGAAAGTGATAGAACAGGGACACCTGACATCCTCTGGCTTTGGTCTGCACACATGGGCACCTCCCCACATGGACACATGGACACATGGACACATGGACACATGCATGCACACACACCCTAAAACACATTCATGCACACACACCCAAACACATTAATGCACACACCTCCACCCCCAAACACAGGCATGCACACACCCCCACTCTCAAACACATGCATGCACACACCCCCACTCTCAAATACATGCATGCACACCCCACCCCCAAGCACATGCATGCACACACACACACCCAAACACATTCATGATGCACACACCTCCACCCCCAAACACATGCATGCACACACACCCCAAGCACATGCTTGCACACACACACCCCAAGCACATGCTTGCACACACACACATTCATGCACACACACACACCCCAAACACATGCATGCACACCCCCAGCCTTGCACCGCCTTCACTGAGTAGAGAAGATGTTTTTATCTCTAGACCCTTGACTACAGAGGAGTCTGGGAAGCACACTGCTCCCAGCCTCTTCTCCCTCCGAAGAAGGCTGGGTCCAGTAAGCCAGTTCACACACTGAACTAAATAAAGTTGTGTTCCAGAGATTCAGGACCCTTGCCCAGCACCCAGGGAGGCAGGTACAAGTGAGGAAGCAGAGCCCAGAGGAAACCCCCGTGCATGTCACAGTGAGGAGTGAGACTAGATGAACACGGGTTCTATCTTACTCTGAACCAAGCTCTCAACCACCAGTCACTTCCTCTTCCCAAATCTAACCGAGGGTATGGCCACACCTCCTGGAGGTTATTGGGGGATTAATTTATGTGACTAGATGAGAGCTAAACCTAGAATGCTTTGGCCTCACCACTGACTGACTGCTTCTCCTTCTGTGTCAGGAGGTAGGAGGCCGACTGAGGCACACGGGAAGGCATGCTCACTGTGCAGGGTGAGGCAGAGCTGTGTGTACACAAGAAGTCAGAACTATGGCTAGAATCTAGGGGAAAGGGCACGTTGCTGATGTGGATATGTGCCAGCCCTTCCTGCTCCTGCAAAAAGGCTGACAGCATTGATGCAGATTGCCCTAATGAGGAAAAGGCCTGACTGATCCACCCAAGACACATTTTTCTTTAGAAGAGAATGCAAACATATCTTAGAGAAAAAACACGTACCTTGTTAAGTCAAGCGCGCTGTGGTCTATGATAATGGCTCTTGAGTTGTGCTGACAGCTGATAACCGCAGACGCTGGCCTCTGCAGAAACAGCAGTATGTCACTCCCCCAGCACACAGTGACTGTACACCTTCTCAGTTGCCAACCTTGGAAAGTACTTTGCCCCGCTCCGTCTTAGATGCTGGGCACAGTCTCAGAAGCTCCTGGGAAATCTCACTTTCTAGAATGTTTACTGAGGCCTGGACTTGGACTGGAGAAACTAAAGTTGGTAAGCATGCACACAGCACACACACTCACACACATTGATACTCACTCACTTACGTGCACACACATACATATGCCATGTAAATGCTGTCAGAAACAGAAATATATTCACCACACATACAGTAACACTAATACCACACAAAAATGTGGCCACACAAATATACACAGTCATAGAAAACACACTCATAAGCACATAGCATTCAAATATACAAGATACAGAGAGAAACATATTACACATAAAATACATATATGCTGTATGCATCATATACATATATCACAGAAACACATAGATAAATATTTCACATATGTTCACAAATATACCACAGTATACACTATACACACAGCACAGCAAGCACAATATGTCCCACTGTAACATATTATATGACACAAAACTTTGGCTTGTGAGCTATGAATATAGGAGATACGTGTAAAAACAGAAAGTAAATGAAATGAAAATGCAGCGAAAATATTATAAACACAAAGGATCTTTTTTGCAATGAACATATGAGGTTCATTACAACGAGAGTAGTAATAGGAACATAAATAAGTAATAGAGGTGTAATAGGTTGTCCTGTCCTAACAGTAATCTTTTGTTGTTGCTTTGTTTTATTTTTTTAAGACAGGATTTCTCTGCATACCCCTTGGTTGTCCTTGAACTCATTCTGTAGACCAGGCTGGCCTCAAACTCAGAGATCTGACTGACTCTACCTCTAGAGTGCTGGAATTAAAGACTGTGCCACCACCACCTGGCTCTAACAGTAACTTTTGTTTTTTGTTTTTTGTTTTTTGTTTTTTGTTTTTTGTAAATGATGATCCTTCCATTCCGGCAAACTCACTGGGGCAGCTGAAATTTTCATGCATCTGAGGAGTCTCTAGAGTATCCCCACCTCAAATTCTAACCCAACATATCCCTTGAAGAAGCAGTCCTGCATAGCCTCTGCAGTGCCTGCTCAGACGGAGTTTGCCACCTCCTCCTGTTTCCCCCTCCCTGCACCCTCCCTGACCAAGTCAGGAAAGTTCCACAGTGCTTGCCTCACAGCACAAACAGGGAAGTTCAAGGATGTGATGCTGACCATAGACATCAACTTCCCAGAATCCTGAGTCAATCCAACCAAGCACGTCACTGTTTAGCTCTATGTGCCTAGGGGGCGCTCCGGCCCAGGAATTGGAAATCTTACCTATTCCTTTCAGCATTTCAAGATCCAATAGGGAAAGGCTAGGAATAAAAATTAAAGGAGCCAGAAGGTGAGAATGACAGCTGAAGGCTATGAATGGAGAAGGGAGAGTGAATCGGTTGTGGATATGCCTCCAAAATCTATTGTCTCCCTGAATTTAAAGCTGGAAGACACCATAGGAGACACCAGGTACACCTTCCCTGTCTCCCAGATGCCAAATGTGAGACCAGAAGATGGAAGTCCCATACTTACAGTCAGAATTAATTTGGAGCAATTGTGTGACTGCAAATGTCAAAGTTACCCTTTGATGGAGCAATGGGTACCATTTTGATCTTCCTGATGCATATCTTCCCCCAGCTCAAGATTAGGGGTAGCATTCTGAAGATGACATTTTACTAGAGAATTAAGTGAGTGTACTTTGTGTTTTGTTAGAAGAATGTAGAAGGACGTATAAAAGGCATATGATGCCCCCATACACATGTACATCCCCTTAAGAGCCCTAAATATACAAACCTCCAAATTTAAAAACACTTTAGTGTGATTGATTGCCTCCTTAGAAAATGTGTTTTTACAGAGGTTTTTTTTTTTCTGGTTTTTGTTTTTGTTTTTTGTTTGTTTGTTTGGTTGGTTGAGTTTTATTTATTTATTTTTGGTTTTTGGTTTTTCAAAATAGGGTTTCTTTGTGTAGCCCTGGTTGTCCTCGAACTCAGAGATCCACCTGCATCTGCTTCCCCAGTTCTGGGATTAAAAGTGTGTACCACCGTACCCAACTTCTCGATACAAGTATTTCAACTCTGAATTTTTCATTAAAATAAAAGGTGAAACTCACAAAAAAAAAGTGACGCTGATTGTGAATGAGTCTATGTATCCTTCTGGCACCATCATAATTTACAAACTATGTGTTACTATTTTTTATTTGTTCATTTAGTTTTTTTTTTTGGTTTTTCGAGACAGGGTTTCTCTGTATTGTTTTGGAGGCTATCGGTCCAGCCCAGCCTCGAACTCACAGAGATCCGCCTGCCTCTGCCTCCCGAGTGCTGGGATTAAAGGCGTGCGCCACCACCGCCCGGCCCCATTTAGTTATTTTTTAACAGCAGTAAGTAGAGATAGATATTCATGGGACAGCAATGTTAAACCAGTCCTACGTTCCATGCTAGCCCCTAGTGCATAAGAGTCCCTGAGCCTCTGTGAGCCCTGTCTCCTCCTCTGGACAGTAACAGGTGTAGACCCGAAGGGCTGTGGGTTCAGGTGTAGACCCGATGGGCTGTGGATTCAGGGGTGGACCCGATGGGTTGTAGGTTCAGGTGTGCACCCGATGGGCTGTGGATTCAGGTGTAGACCCGATGGGCTGTGGATTCAGGTGTAGACCCGATGGGCTGTGGATTCAGGGGTGGACCCGATGGGCTGTGGGTTCAGGTGTGCACCCGATGGGCTGTGGATTCTGCCCACAATGTGAAGCACAATAGGAATACCGAAACCCCATGGTGTGGGAAGCCACCCTGGGATGAGCAGACTTGTCCCCACCTTCCTCTTCCTCTCCTTCCCAGGGGCCCACTTCTCCTCTAGAACATAATGTACAGTAATTCCTCATTCAGGAGCAGTGGAATAGTAGTGAAATAAGAAATACAATGTGTCTGGACATTACCTGCTCCATCACAGGTACTCACTCTGTATTAGCATCATTGTTCTCCCGTTTGACATTGCATTGTAAAGAACTCACCAACTGAACCTAGTGGCATACACCTGCACTGTGGCACTTGGAAGGCTCGGATGAGAACAGCCTGAGCTATGCTACATAGCGGGCCCTTGCTTAGAAAAAAAAAAAGTAAATAAAAACACTCAGCATTCTTCTGCCCCAGACTATCAGCCTGGGGATGTGGCAAGGAGGCCACAAAAAGAAAAAACAAAACAAAACAAAACAAAACAAAAAAACCTGTTCCTTTCAGTGTGGCTGGAGCCAAAGCCAGGGTGGTAGAGACCCCGCACACACACTCCAGCCTCAGCGGGTAGCTCTCAGGAGCAGGTTTTTACCCTGCTGGTGCTGGGTTTGATTTTGCTTTGTTTCCTCTGCATTTACCTTTGGTCACTTGTGCTCCTTGCTTACTTCTCTGCAATTTCCTTGGCTGCCTCTCCCTTCACTCACGCTACTGTTTCCTGCCTGAGTGTCCCTCAGCTCCCCACCCTTGCATCTGGCTAACCCCCCAGGGGGCTCAGCTTTCCTCGTGGAAATTTTTCTAACCCTTGACCACTCTTGCTATTTGTTTTCATTGCACCTTGTGCTTCTCCTTCCTCGAACTTACAAGCACCGTTGCATAATGCCTCTGTGTTCTGCAAGTTTGCCTCCCCGGCCAGGCTGAAAGCTCCTGGAAGCAGCCAGTTTCCTTATTTGGTTCCTTAGCAAATCACAGGGGCTCCAGGAATGGGGACGATGGGGTGAATGGGTGGGTAAATTAATGAATGGATGACTCCTAGAGGTCACTGCTGACCTTCGTGGGTGACCTTGGCGGATTCCATGACAGTCGAGGTTGACCTAGGCGGGAGACAAACACGCCAGGCAGACAGAGCTTAAATTTTATTAGAAAGGGGAGGGAAGGGGAAAGAAGGAAAGAGAAAAGAGGTTAAGAGGCACAGAGACATAGAGAGGACAGAAAAGAAGAGGGAGGCAGGAAAAGGCCTGTCTGCCCCAGGGGAAGAGAGCAGGAAAGGGACGGGAGGGGAAGAGCGTTAAGTGTGTGTGTGGTGGGGGTGTCTGTCTTTGAAACGGGTCCTTTGCACCTTCATGAAGACTATGCAATCCTGGAACCCTGGGCTGACCAGGGTGCATTCTGCCAGGTGACAGGGGCTGGCCAGCATAATGCCTGAGTCCTTACAACTGCAATCTACGTGAGGTGACTCACTCATGAGTGGCAGGTCTGTCTTTCCATAAGGAGTTTCATTGTCGCTCTTTTCTATAGGAGTCCTCCAAATTTTCTTTCTTCTACATGCTTAAAGGAATGAATTGATTTATTTACCGAATCCTGATTCAAACTATAGCTTGACCGTCACAACACAGGGTGCCATCTGCGTTCTCTACTAGTACATACATCTACTTTAGAACATTCTATACAATTATCCAAAGGAGTGGAGTTGTTGGTAACCGATTCGTTTGAGGGCCTATATTGACAATCTTTTCAGTCAACAAATCACATTTAATAAAGATCCTAGGATCACTCGACTGGGGTCCCCTTTGCCTCACTGAGCCTCCAGTTAATAGAGCGAACAGGCAGCCAGACAGAAACTCTTTAATCCCAACTCATGTGCTCAACTAGATCATTCTCTTCCACTGCAATGGCTTCTGCTCTCAGAGCTACGAAAACAAAGTGCGGAACTGTGGGCTCCTTCTGAATTGCACTTCAGCCCACTTTCCTTACTCTTCTGTTTGCATGGGTCTTCTTAATGGGACACAACACAAAGGCCACTCGCCTGGCAGTCAGTAGTTTTCCTCTTCCAGTCCTGGCTGACTAAGAATCAGGTTGAATAGCCACAGGCGGCTGTATAGGAAATATTTTCCAAAATAATTTTCTGAGTTCTGCTGAGTCTGGGTCAGCCCTCGGACTTCCTTACAATGCCGCTTTGTTCTCGTTTCCTTCTGATACCTGATAGGCACTGTGCGAAACGCCCTTGCCCACCTCACAAACCCCCAGAGGTATACTGTCATTATGAAGAAAACAATAGGCCAGCCTCATGTGTGGAGGGTATATATTCAAGAATACAGTGTTTAATTCCCCTGCTTCCATGAATAGTCTCGAAGATGAATAGCTTCAAAATCCCTGATTCTCTTTATCCCCTTAAATAGCATATCAAAGTCCTCCTACTTCAGTCCAAGTCGTGCTCATTACAGGAATTCAGAGCTCCTGGGGGGGGGTGACTGAAAGCTGGGACAAGAGTCACTTGAGAAGGAGATTTTGGTGGCAGCATAGACCTTTCCAGGGAACAGAGTTCAGTTACCCAGACATCAGCAAAGCCCTCCCTTAGCCCCAAGGAAAGAGAGCCCATTCCAGAAGCTAGAAGAATGTCAACTGCATGATCACCCAGACACCAGGAGACTTAGGGCAGCTGACACTAGGAAGAAGTCCCATTGCTCCGCACCGTGGTGAGCATTTGAGGTGTACCGAGCTCCGAGACTGGCACCGCATTGGTCTATAGCTTGGGGACAGTGGCACTGGCAGACATCAGTACTATCAGGAATGTCATTGAATGTCATTGGCAGCAGTGCTGCTAGGGATCCCTAAGTGACTTTGTGGGCAACGAATGTCAATAAGAGGGACATGGCCAAAGAGGAACCGTGGCAGAGGTCATACGGGGTCACATGAGCACAAGTAAGGGGCCCTTGGGGAGTCCTAGAAATAAATTAAGTAAAGAGGTGTCACAGTAGTGGTGGAGGGTCATAGGACCTGAAATTTAACAGCAATTGCCATGGTTAATGTGACTCTGTTTGAACCCAAGTCCCTTGTGGTACAAACTGAACAGGTGATAAGATGTCGGTGCCAAGAAGGATCTCAGAGTTTATCTAGGCAAAAATCCCAGATAGTTCAAGTACAGATAACAAGGACAAAACAGAGTAAGCTACCTGCTCTGGTTTCATGGGCAGTCAGCAGTCTCGGAGGGTGGGAGCTGCCCCTCCTGGCCAAGCCTATGATATGGGTGAACTCCTGACTTTGCATAAAATGTCCATAGGTACTGAGGTCTTCTGCGATCTGTGGGAAGGAGGGGTCTTCTGGATGCACATCACATGGGGGAAAGTTGAAGATGCTTTCAGTCAAATTGCACCATCTTAGAGAGTCTGTGGAGTGGCACACCTTTGGAAGGGACTTTGGGATAGAGTCTGTCTGGCACACACTAGCAGAGGGTGCAGTTTCAACTGCAAGGCCAGACAGAAAAATGTGGAGTCTTGTAGAAAAAGAATATTATGGAGCTGGGGAGACAGATTGATTAGGAAGAGCCTGCTGCCCGAGCACAAGGATCTAAACCCCCAGCACTCATGTAAAAAGCTGTGTATGGCGACTCACACCAATAATCCCCACATGGGCAGTTGGGAATAAGTGGATCTCTGAGAACTGCCAATAGCCAGCCTAGCACAATTGGTGAGTTCCAGGCCCCATGAAAAAACCTGTCCCCCAACAAGACAAACATCTCTTGAAGAATGACACCTGAGGCTCACCTCTGGTTAGCACAGGTGTGTGCACACATGTGTGCACATCTACACACAATGTACAGCACACACTTTGCATACACGCACACATACAAATAAGTGGTTTGTTTGTTTGTTTTAATAAAAGAAAATTATCTTCTCTGCCAGTTCTGTGCATTTACTCTTGCCATTGCCTGAGGAAATCTCAAGCTGTGTGGTTCTGTTGCTTAATGTTGCAATCTGTCACCTCTAGCTTCCCCAAGGTGAAACAAACTAACCCCTTATCCAGCAGCTCTTAACATTAGAAGAAAGATAGCCTTTTTATCAGGCCACGTTCTGGGAGAGGAAAGGAACGTAATGTCCCTCCTTCGTGGCCTCATGTGAGAGCCTGCATCTTCAAAGCTTCCTGTGGGAGGCCAGGCTGACCACATGGGGAACAGAATCTTCAGGGCCACAACTCTGCAGTGAGCATGAGCGCATGCGCAGGCTGAAAGAAAGCAAACCCCCTCCCCCCACTCCCATTTGAAGCAGGGCTGAAAACCTGGTGAGAGCTCAGCCATTCTCAACTAGAGAAATGCACAAGAAAATGCTTGGTCTTCCAGCAGATCACAAAGCATTCTTTTAGACCTCTCTTTAGTTTTCAGCTGCTAAACTTTACCAGATTTTATACTTTAAAGTGTTAATAAGGGGCTGGGAGAAAAGGTTTAGTGTGTCAAATGCTTGCTTCACAAGTGTGGGTGCCAGCACTAGCTATGGAGGGTGGAGACAAGTGGGGGGTATGTAAGACCCCACAGACCTGAATTCTACCTCAAGAAACAAGGTTTAAAGAAAGCCAGATGTGGAGGTGTGCCTCAGTAATCCCAGCACTCCTATAGAGAGATGGGACCTGGAGACAAGAGAATTGAGAGGAAGCACATGGGCCAGCAAGCCTGATGTATGTAGCTATAGCGGGCAGCAACAAATAGCCCAACAAGGTGGGAGAAGAGAACCAGCTGCCTAAAGTATCCTCTGACCCCCCACATGCATGCCACAGCACACACGTGTTCCCCCATAACATACTAATAACATATTTTAATTAAAAAAAATAAGCAGCGTTCATTTTGGCACCACATAATACTAATCTTGAGCCCCTGCTCAAAGATGACACACAAATTTATAAATTGTCACATGCGAAAAAGAAAAGGCTGGAGAGCAATAGAAAAGGATTCATGACATGGGTCTTGTCACAGGTAAGCACACACATAAATATATGCACGACATGGGGTGGGGATGAGGTTTGGGCCACATCTGCATGGAAATAATGAGAGTGGAGTTTGAGGAGTGAAATCTAACTCTGAAACACAGCGGGATTTGCAGAAATCAAGGGCATTTTCAGGCCAGTAGAAGAACTGAAGACAACTATTACACATAAAGAGACTTCATTAGCCTTGGAATACCAGGAAGGTTTTCTCTGACTTGACCTTATATGTATTCACATCGTTTGGGGTACATTTTCCTATATTTAAAATAGCAAAACAATTCCTCCCCTCCTTTTTTTTTCTGTTTTCCAAAAGAATAACAACAACAACAAAAAGAACTTCTTTGGGATGCTAATAAATATTTGGGTTTATTTTAGTGTTGCTTTTGGGGGGGAGTTTGTTTTGTTTTTTGTTGTTGTTGTTGTTGTTTGTTTTTTGGTTTTTTTTTTTTTCGAGACAGGGTTTCTCTGTGGCTTTGGAGGCTGTCCTGGACCTAGCTCTTGTAGACCAGGCTGGTCTCGAATTCACAGAGATCCGCCTGCCTCTGCCTCCCGAGTGCTGGGATTAAAGGCGTGCGCCACCACTGCCCGACCCATTCATTGTTTTGTTTTAAAACCAATGTTTTCTATTTTCCCAGTGCCTGTTCCCCATAATGTCTTTTGGTTTCTCTTTAGTTTTGCTTTGTTTTAACCTTCCCACCAAAATGGAATTACAACTGCCTCGTACTGAATACCTGGAGGACTTGCAGATACTCCTAAAGGTGCTTTACTAAGTCCTCTCCCCAAACGATGCAGAACTCCTGCATCTCTATCATGGCACTTTCTCCAGAGCACCAGAGCCAAACACATCACCTGGTGTTTAGTGAGCAGTGAACTATTTGTTAAAGGTGTGAACAATCCCCAGGCACCCCATCTATAGCCTAACCCTTCACTGAGCTTTTGAGTTAGACTGACATGTTAGGAAAGCAATGAGAAAAGAGAAGTGAGGTTTTCTGTTTCTAAAAATGTCCCTAAAGCAACATGCTAAGTTTCAGCCTGCAGATTTATAACTTCTGAAAGATAGTGTAGGTATGGTTAATTTCAGTTGCCATACCAGAAACTGACATGTCACACATGAAGTCATTGCTGGTTCAGAATAAGCCCAGGTATCCCTCCAAGTAGACAGCTGTCTCCAAAGAACTCGGCCAATAGCGATCGGGCAGTCGGTGGGGCTGTAAGGGCTATGTCATGAAACTTTCCTGTGTGTCTTACTTTATTTTGTATAGCTAAACCAGAATACCTGAGACTGGGTGATTTATAATGAGATTTTCATGTTTTTCCATCACTGTTCTAGAGACAGAAGGCCCAAGGCCCAGGCACTGGCATCTGGCAATGATCTTGCTGGGCCGTCTATGGTGGAAGACTGAAGGGCAAAAGAAAAATGAGAGATGAGTGAACACCACTTTCTATTAGGAAACCGCTTTCTGCAGTAGCAGTATTCAAGGGGGTGATGCCCTCAGGATACTGATGACTGTCATTAGACCTCACCAGGCTGAGGTTCATATCTTCAGCACATGACTTTGGGGAATATATTCAAAGCATCCAAACCCAACTGGGGACTGTGAGCATCCTTCCTCAGCATCCCGTCCTACCTTTCTGCACTCCTCACTGACCAAT
The DNA here is from genome assembly GCF_017639785.1 of Mesocricetus auratus. Taxonomy (NCBI): domain Eukaryota; kingdom Metazoa; phylum Chordata; class Mammalia; order Rodentia; family Cricetidae; genus Mesocricetus; species Mesocricetus auratus. The sequence continues at coordinate 37,278,408 of NW_024429266.1, forward strand.
GCTGACACCTATCCTATGGTCCAGAGAGTGCAAGCCACCCAGACGGAGTAGGAAGAGGAGTGTAAACAAGAGAGGGTGCATACGAAGCTGGGAGTGAAGTAGCCTAAAACAGCTGTGCCAGAGAGGAAGGGCTCTTTCTTTGGAGTTCTCAGAACTGACACAGGTGACGGGGAACCTGGGAACTATCAGCATTCAACTCAGCCAGTCTTGGCTTCATTCTGTGGGATAGTCACTCGGGGATTGCCACGAATCCTTTACTACATCTCCTACTCAGGCAGGGACCAGTATTTCATGGTCTTTCCTATTAATTTTGGGTTAGTAGACTGCTCTGTATCACTGTCATTGGCATCGTCACCACCGTCACCACAAACATGAGCATCACACACATGTTTGGAGTTTGACAGTTTGCACATTGTGTTCATAACCATTACTCATTCATGCCCATTCCAGTGACCTCTCTGTTGCTGGGATGCTGTGTAATGAAATGACTACATTTTCCTTGGGTACTAGAAATGGGAATTTTTGATAATATGAAAACAAAGATGGAACTAGACAGAATACTGTTGAATACCCTGGGAAAGACAGACCCCTTGGAGATTATTTGTCTGAGTCACTTTGCTGAGGCCACTTTGTTGACATTTCTACTTTCATCTTGCTACTGAGATAAGACTGGTAACCAAAATAAAAATATGGATATTAGTAATGGAGATAATAGTAATTTGCCAATTTTTCTCTTTGTGAAATAGGATTGAGACCCATGGATCAAATTATATGTGAAATAAATGAAACACAGATAGCAAGTGATAAAAATATAGATGAGTGTTTAGCTCTTTGAAAAATGCTTTTGCCTAACAGCACCACAAGAGTTTTTCAGTTTATTAAAATAATTATTACTACACCCATTTAAAAAGCATTACATTTATTAGTGTGTGTGCCACACTGCACAGGGAGAGGTCAGAGGATGTCTCCTGGGAGTATAGATCCTCTACTTCTCTCTTGGGAAAGTCTCAAGGAAGGAACTCAGATTATTATGCCTAGGAGCACATTCTTCTAACCCCTGAGCCAGTCTCCATTACACCCGCTTTAAAGTTGAAAGTTTCCCATGTAACTTAGTTCAAAATAAAGTTGAAAGTTATTCAGTGGCATCAGAGACAGGAATAAGGCACACACCTTGGTCACAGCTTTGGAGCAATGTGAAGTCACAGGTGTCTTAGAGGCCCTCTGTATAAGTACCAATAAAATGGGGCACTAGTTTTTTCTGTTTGACACACTCAATGATTCTCATTTATAGAGTTAAAGTGAAAGGCAGTACAAAGCAGTAACTTCACTTTTATGGACCAGTTACGAACAAATAACTGGACAATGTCTACATTTGGAATGTGGATTTTTATTCAATAACATATTTTGAAAGGATCTTTTGGAGTGCAGAGACTCATGGGCTGTCATTGGTAACAGTCTTTAGTTTACCTGGTTCATGAAGAACTCTTATCTATGATTCTTTTAGCATGCCCCCCTACATATGTACACACAATGAATATTCTTCTGTAGGGATAAGATCAAATGGCAGAAGGTCAAGATCCTGTTGAATAGTTCCCCCACCCAGGCTTCCCTTTAAATCTCCATGGGTCTCTAAAATTGCAAGATATTCCTTTCCTAGGATCATGAATCTGCATCTTGGGCAGTGTATGTATGTGTGTGTGGGGGGGGGTGTTAATGGGGAAAATGTATAATGGCTCATGTATGAAGACCTCATGACAAATCCTAGTACTTTTTTTAACCTAGAACATTGGTTTTAAAAAGTCTTAATCTCAAAAAAAAAGAGGCCACATATCTGTGTATTCAAAACCTTCCACTTGTCTATATAAAGAAAAGGCTGAATGCTAAAGGTAAAAGTGTCATGTTGTCATATGGTCACTATGATTATCATCAACATTCTTGCATATTTTGAGCCAATTTGATTTTATCAACCTCTATACTGCATCTAGATATATACTGTTACTTCTCAGCTATGGAAAGGTCAGTGAGAAGGAAAGACAGATGAGAATGGGGGATGTAATGATGGCACAGGCCTTTATTTGAGGGGGAACCTACAGAGGGAGGTATCTGCAAGAGACAGCCTGCATTCTAGTAACAAGCTGAGTAGTTGTAGGGCGAAAGAGGTGTGGGGGAAGAGCTTGAAAACTTCTTTGGGCTCACAAAGTCAGTTAAGGGATGATAAGTGATCAATGAACATCTTTTCTTAGGGTTCCCTAGGGCAGAGAAATAAAAAATCTAGAGAGATGAGTTAACTTACTTCTAGGAACAAATAATTACAGTCCAAAGAACTGTGACAGTCTCAGCCAAAATGAAAGAGTTTACAAAATGCTGTGGCCCGGGCTACCATCCTGACCTTTGTGTTATTAGCTAGGTGAAGGCATTGTTGTCATTTTTTCAGCTCTTCCCTGCTAAACAAGAGAAGGGGCCTCAGAACAGTCTCTGATATCAGAGATTTTGGAGTAAAAAATATTGTGAGGGGAAGAGCTGTTCTCAATGGCTTCCAAGCCTGTTAACATCTACTGCTAATATCTACCTAGCTACCTAACACTCTGAAATACTGTCACTAAAGGGATGGACAGTGGCACTGCAGCTCTCATCGCAGCAGGAGCCAGCCTGCCCAGAGACTGCCAACTTCCAAGTCCCACTCTCCACCCACAGGACATGTGAGCATAACTTCCGGTGACCAGAGCAGAACTACTGGAGACCTGGGGACTGCACACTGAAGATCCCATCCCGACAGGGTCCAGTCTACCCAAGGATTGCCAAGGCCCTGATACTAGGACCCCCTCTATCCATGCAAGAGGAAAGCCACCAGAGTATTGGACCTGCTCACACCTACCGGAAAGGAACCGTGGTCACATACCTACCAGGAGAGGAAGAGACTCCTTCTGCACCAATTGGAAGAAATGATAGGAATGAGACAATATAAAAACACTCCCAGCCAGTGCCAGCCTACATTTCCATGGCCAGAGAGTCTGGGAAACAGAACCTTCATTCAGTGGCTGATGGAAGAAGAGGCAGACTCCCACAGCTAAGCACTGAGCTGAACTCAAGAAAGCCAGTAACAGAGAGGGAGGACTGATGACCAAAGGGATTAAGACGAGGCTGGTTTAACCTCCAGAAACAGCTGACCTGACAAGGGTTAGCTCTTGAATCCAAGACTGATGGCTGGAAATCCAGCATGGAACTGATCAAGACCCCCTGAATGTGGTTGTCAGTGAGGAGGCCTAGGTAATCTATTGAGCCTTGAGCAGTAGATCAGTATTTATCCCGGGTATACAAATGGACTTTGGGCTCCCATCCAACAATGAGAGATGCATTCTCACCCTGAACTCTTGGGGGAGGGTCTAGGCCCTGCCCTGGATGAAATGACAGACTATGGACACCCCCATGGAGGGCCTCACCCTCCCTTGGGGAATGAGGGCATATAGAGGGTTTGGTGTGAGGGCACGGGAGGAGGGGAGGGAAATGGAGAGGGACCTGAAATTGACATGTGAAGCAACCTTGTTTCTAATTTAAATTTAAATTTAAAAATAAAAAAATAATAAAAAAGTGGGGGACTGAACTAAATAGAGAATTCTCAATAGAGGAGTATAAAATGGCTGAGAGGTACTTGAGAAAGTGCTCAACATCCTTAGCCATTTGGGAAATGAAAATGAAAACAACTCTGAGATACCATCTTACTCCTGTCAGAATGGGAATCCAGCATGGGACTGATCAAGACCCCCTGAATGTGTTTGTCAGTGAGGAGGCCTAGGTAATCTATTGAGCCTTGGGCAGTAGATCAGTATTCATCCTGGGTATGCAAATGGACTTTGGACTCCTATCCAATAATGTGAGATGCATGCTCACCCTGAACTGGGGAAATGAGGGGATATTGGGGGTGTTGGTGTGAGGGCACGGGAAGAGGGGAGGGAAATGGAGAGGGACCTGGAACTGACTTGTGAAGCAACCTTATTTCTAATCTAAATTTAAACTTAAAAATAAAAAAATAAAAAAAGAGCACAGTCGGAAGGAAAGCTGAAAATAGAAAAGCTGGGCAAACAGGCATGTACTACAGATGCAAGCATAACCAAGAGAATACAAGACATGAAAGAGAGAATCTTAGATGTTGAAGATACACTAAGGGAAATAGATTCATCAACCAAAGAAAACATAAGTCCAACAAATCCCAAACACAAAATATCCAGGAAATATGGGACACCGTGAAAAGACCAAACCTAAGAATAATAGGTATAGAAGAAGTTGAAGAAAACCACATCGAAGGGGCAGAAAACATATTCAACAAAATCATAGAAGAAAACTTCCCCAATATAAGGAAAGACATGCCAATAAAGGTACAGGAAGCTTACAGAACACCAAATAGAATGAACCACAAAAAAAGCCCCTCACAACATGATAATCAAGACCCCAAACATACAGAATAAAGAAAGAATATTAAGAGCAACTAAGGAAAAAGGTCAAGTAACATATATAGGCAAACCTATTAGAATTACACCAGACTTCTCCATGGAAACTCTGAAAGCCAGAAGGTCCTGGATAGATTTTCTATGAACAATAAGAGACCACGGACGCCAGCCCAGACTATTATACCCAACAAAGCTTTCAATCACTACAGATGGAAAAAACAAGATATCCATGACATAACCAGATTCAAACAATTCATATCCACTAATCCAGCCCTAAAGAAAGTTCTGAAAGGAAAACTCTAATCCAAGGAAGTTAACTACAACCAGAAAAACATAGGCAATAGATAATCCCACCTTACCAACAGCCAAAAGAAAAGAGGTGGAAATCCACATATAATTCCACCACTACCAACCATTCCAAAACAAACAAGAATGAGCAATCAATGATCATTAATATCCCTCAATATTAATGGTCTTAACTCGCCCATAAAAAGGCACAGGCTAACAGAATGGATTTGAAGACAGAACCCATTCTTCTGCTGCATACAAGAAACACACCTCAGCCTCAAAGACAGACACTACCTAAGAGTTAAGGGTTGGGAAAAGATTTTCCAATCAAATGGACCCAAGAAACAAGCAATCCTAACATCTAACAAATTAGAGTTTAAAATAAAATCAATCAAAAGAGATGAAGGAAGTTATTTCATACTCATCACAGGAGAAATTCACAAAGATGAAGTATCAATTCTAAACATCTATGCCCCAAATACAAAGACATCCACGTCATAAAAGAAACATTACTAAAACTCAAATCATACATAAAACCTTACACACTTACAGGGGGAGACTTCAACACTCCACTCTCACCACTAGACAGAACCACCAGACAGAAACTTAACAAAGAAGCAAAGGAACTAATTGAAGTTATGACCCAATTAGGTTTAACAGACATTTACAGAACATTCCATTCAAACACAAAAGAATATACCTTCTTCTCAGTGCCATATGGAACCTTCTCAAAAATCAATCACATACTCGGCAACATATCAAAGCTCAACAGGTACAAAAAAATTGGAATATCTCCATGTACCTTATCAGACCACCATGCATTAAAGTTAGAATTCAACAACAATGCAAATTGCAAGAACCCTACAAACTCATGGAAACTGAATAATGCACAATTGCACCATTCCTGGGTAAAAGAAGAAATAAAAAAGAAATTAAAGACTACCTAGAATTCAATGAGAATAAAGACACAATACACCCAAACTTATGGGACACTTTGAAAGCAGTGCTAAGAGGAAAGTTCATAGCACTAAGTGCCCACATGAAGAAACTGGAGAATAGTCACACTAGAGAATTAACAGCACAACTGAAAGCCCTAGAACACAAAGAAGCAAACTAACCCTGAAGGAGTAGATGCCAGGAAACAATCAAATTGAGGGCTGAAATCAATAAAGAAAACAATACAAAGAATCAATGTAAGGAAAAGTTGGTTCTTTGAGAAATCAACAAGATAGATAGGCAAACCTTTATCCAAACTTACCAAATGACAGAGTGTGAACATGCAAATTAGCAAAATCAGAAATGAAAGGGGGTCATAACAACGGACAAACCTGTACTCAACAAATTTCAAAAATTTAAAGGAAATGGGAAATTTTCTGGATAGATATCACTTGTCACAATTAAATCAAGAACAGATAAGCAATTTAAATAGACCTATAACCCCTAAAGAAATAGAAGTAGTCATCAAAAGTCTCGCAACCAATAAAAGCCAAGTCCAGATGGCCTCAATGCAGAATTCCACCAGAAATTCAAATAACAGCTTATACCAATTCTCCTTAAAGTTCTCCACGCAATAGAAATAGAAGGGTCTTTGCCAAACTCTTTTTACAAGGCTTCAATAACCTTAAGACACAAGCCACACAAAGACACAACTAAGAAAGATAACTTCAGACCAATATCCCTCATGAACATTGATGCAAAAATACTCAATAAAATGCTGGCAAATCAAACACATCAGAAAACTCACCCACCATGATCAAGTAGGCTTCATTCCAGGGATGCAGGGAACATATGAAAACCCATCAATGTAATCCACAATATAAACAAGCTGAGAAACAAAAATCACATGATCATCTCACTAGATGCTGAAAAAAAACTTTGACAAAATCCAACACCCTTTCATGATAAAGGTCTTGTAGAGATCCAGAATAACAGGAACTTACATAAACATAATAAAAGCTATATACAGCAAACCAACAGCCAACATCAAACTAAATGGCCAGAAACTCAACGCGATTCCTCTAAAATCAGGAACAAGACAAGGCTGTCCACTCTCTCCATAACTTTTTAATATTATCCTTGGAGTTCTAGCTAGAGCAATAAGACAACAAAAGGAGATCAAGGGGATACAATTTGGAAAGGAAGAGGTCAAATTTCACTATTTGCAGATGATCTGATAGTTTATATAAGTGACTCAAAAACTCTACCAGGAAACTCCTACAACTGATAAATACCTTCAGCAAAGTGACAGGATACAAGAACAACTCAAGAAAATTAGTAGCCCTACTATATACAGACAACAAAAGGGCTGAGAAAGAAATCAGAGAAACATCACCCTTTACAATTGCCACAAACAACATAAAATACCTTGGGGTAATGCTAACCAAACAAGTATCACAAGAATTTTGAGTCTTTAAAGGAAGAAATTAAAGAAGACACCAGAAAATGGAAAGATCTCCCATGCTCTTGGATTGGTAGGATCACTGTAGTAAAAATGGCAATATTACCGAAAGCATTATACAGATTTAACAAAATGCCCATTTAAACCCCAGCACAATTCTTCACAGACCTTGAAAAAATAATTCTCAACTTTATATGGAAAAACAAAGGACCCAGGATAGCCAAAACAATCCTGTTCAACAAGGCAATGTCCAGAGGCATCACCATCCCTGATTTCAAGCTGTATTATAGAGCTATAGTCCGGAAAACAGCATGGTATTGGCACAAAAATAGACAGATAGACCAATGAAATCTAATTGAACATCCCGACATTAACCCATACATGTATGAACATCTGATCTTTGATGAAGAAGCTAAAATTATACAATGGATAAAAGACAGCATCTTCAACAAATGGTGCTGGCAAAGGTGGAGGCTGAGATGTATAAAACTGCAGATAGATCCATGTCTATTGCCTTGCACAAAACTTAAGTCCAAATAGATCAAAGACCTCAACATAAATCCAGCTACACTGAACCTGTTAGAAGAGAAAGTGGGAGGTGCCCTTGAACGTATTGGTATAAGAGACTGCTTCCTTAACATAACTCCAGTAGCACAGACACTAAGATCCACAATTAATAAATGGGACCTCCTGAAACTGACAAGCTTCTCTAAGGCAAAGGACACAGTCAGCAAGACAAAAAGGCAACCCACAAATTGGGGAAAGATATTCACTAACACCACATCTGATAGAGGGCTGATCTCCAAAATTTACAAAGAACTCAAAAAGCAAGTCTCCAAAACACCAAAGGATCCAATTAAAAAGTGGGGTACAGAACTAAATAGAGAATTATCAGTAGAGAAGTCTAAAATGGCTGAGAGACACTTAAGAAAGTGTTCAACATCCCTAGCCATTTGGGAAATGCAAATCAAAACAACTCTGAAATACACCTGTCAGAATGGCTAAAATAAAAAACACCAATGACAATTTATACTGGAGAGGATGTGGAGAAAGGAGAATACTCCTCCACTGCCGGTGAAGCCACTTTGAAAATCAGTATGGAGATTCCTTAGAAAAATTGTAATCAGTCTTCCACAAGACCCAGCAATTCCACTCTTAGGCATATACCCAAAAGATGCACTTTCATACAAGGATGTCTATTCTACTGTGTTCATAGCAGCATTGTTTGAAATAGTCAGAACCTGGAAGCAACCTAGATGCCCCTCAACTGAGGAGTGAATAGAGAAAAGGTGGTACATTTACACAATGGAGTACTACTGGGGGGGGGGAGACAATGGAATTTTGAAATTCTCAGGCAAACGGATGGCACTAGAAGAAGCCATCCTAAGTGAGGTAACCCAGTCACAAAAAGAGAAACTTGATATGTACTCACTCATATATGGATTTTAGACATGAATCAAGGGAGTGCTAGCATACAATCCCACTGCCAGGGAGTCCGGGAAACAGAACCTTCATCCAGCGACTGATGGAAGCAGAGGCAGACACCCACAGCTAAACACTGAACTGAACTGGAATCCAGTGTCAGGAAGGGAGAATTGATGAGCAAAGAGGTTAAGACTGAGCTGGTTAACCCACCGAAACAGTTGACCTTTTGAACCCCAGACTGATGGCTGGGTAGACAGCATGGGACTGATCCATACCCCCTGAATGTGGGTGTCAGTGAGGAGGTCTAGGCAATCTATGGAGTTTTGGGTAGTATTTATCCCTGGCATACAAATGGACTTTGGGTGCCCATCCCACAATAAGGGAGGCTCTCTCAGCCTGGACTCTTGGGGGAGGGCCTAGGCCCTACCCTGGATGAAAGGATAAACTCTAGAGATCCTCCATAGAGGGCCTCACCCTCCCTGGGCATCGAAGTGGAGATTGGGTGGGGTACGGGGGACCAGGTGTGGAGGGCAGGGAAGGAGGGGAGGGAGAGGGAGCTGGGATTGACCTGTGAAGCAAGCTTGTTTCTAACTTAAATTTTTAAAAAAGGAAGAAAGAAAAAAAAAGAAGCAATGAGAGGAAAAAAGAGAGATGAACAGCGAGTCAATTTGACTGCTTCTGGCTGAACTTGGGTGTATAGAGGAGCTTAGGGTTTTCACCATTGCTAATGTTAAGTCAATTTGACTGCTTCTGGCTGAACTTGGGTGTATAGAGGAGCTTAGGGTTTTCACCATTGCTGATGTTAAGGCATTGGAGGACAACCAAGGGATTATGATCGATTGATGCTAGATTGTCAAAAAGACCATCTGAGTGTGGGTTAACTGTAAATGAGAAAAGATAACAGTTGAGTACACAACTGTTGTTAATTTGGAAATTAATAACATCACTACTAGATCATAATAGATTCAAACCATTCTTGCTATAAATACCCTTAGACCCAGGCTTCAACCAGTCTGTAGACCTTGTAGAGCTGAGGAGTCATAAGCAGAATTATCAGAATCGTATCAACAGCAGCAGTGTGTCAGGGAAAACACGGCAGTGCTGTCACTTGATTACATCTGGGCCAGCTATGATGACCCCATCTGGAATGTCCATAGCCCACATGGACCCATAAAGTCTGCTTGTTTTCCATTATTACAAATAATCTTAACTTTGCAGTATAGCAAACTGTACCTAAATAAACGAATTTTAAAATAAAAGTGGAAGAATATGCCAATGACACAAAGAGGAAGCCTCCTCCTCTGGACCCCTTGGCCATTTTTTCACTGTGCTTTCCTGGGGACTCGGTGACCTTGGGAAGAAGAAGCCACAGCTTTCTGTGACCAAGAAATGACACTTCCTGGAGGTCGAGCAATTGCTCAGTGATTAAGAGCACTGGTTGCTGTTCCAAAGGACCTGGGTTCAGTTCACAGCACACACAGGGTGGCTCACAACTATCTGTGACTCAGTTACAGTGGATCCAATGTCCTCTTCTGCCTCGTTGATCACTGCACGCACATGGTACACATACATACATGCAGGCAAAACATCCATGCACATAAAAATAAGCAAATAAACATTTCATAAAAAGAGAGAAATGAAATGACCCTTCCCTGTTAAACAATACCTTAGTCTAACTCATCATAGCTGTTCACTGCCCCCTACCAATGTGACTAAGGTTTCAATAATAAGGTCTCATATTTAATAGTTGAATCTCCTCTCTCTACCCTCAATGCATGACCAGTTATAAATGTAAATTTCAGCATGCTCCCCCATATCCTCAAGTGTATTTACAATGGCTCAGTATTATTCTTAGCTAATCCTGGTACAGAAAATCACATGGCCCCTGCTCAGCTTCTCAGAAGTCAGTGCCAGGAGGGGCCCTCACCCGGAGCAGGGGATGGAGTTTCACAGGGATTTGTTTTGGCATGTTCTCTATGCGGGCTATGTACACACTGCATCCTGGACCATTACGTCCCTAGAAGGAGAGGGTGGGCTTGCAACCCAGTGATGGGGGTCAAGAAGAGCCAAATCAGTCCTGGAAAAAGTAAAGCTGACCCCAAAGAGTGTCGCTTGTTCTCTGCAAAGTTAAAATCCTGAACCTGCGGCTTGTAAGGATGGGCGGGACATGAGAGCCCAGTCCTGCAAGACCCTCACTCCAGGGAGTCTGCAGACATTCTGACCTCACACTGCTTTCCTCTCCACATGTGCCTGCTGCAAAGTTTTGTGCAGGAGATCTTCTCTTCAGCCTGTCTTTGCAAGGTGATGACAGTATTATACAGTGGCCATATTATCACAGCAGAGAATAGTTTGGATATCACTTATTGTTACTGTTGTTATTGTTTACTCAGTGTTTTATTAACATCAGTGACCGTACATAATAGGGGGTGTCACTACACATCTTGATATGGGCATACAGTATTCTTCACCACATTCACCCCTCCCTATCCTGCTCTGTTTCCTTTACTCCTTTGAAACTTCCTTTTACCCAGGATCTTTTGTGATTTTGTTCTATTTATAAGAAGACTTTAAGCAAAGCAAAAAAGAGTAATAACAAGAGCCCTAGTTTATAGATAGAGATTTTTTAAAAATATGCCTTACTCAGTATGTTATATACATATACGTGTATATATGTAGTAGTAATAACTAAAGAAGAGAACATGGACTTGGGACATGGAACATACGAGGAGCTGGAGGGGGAGGTGGGACAGGTGGGAGTCATATGGATACAGAACTCATGTATGAAATTCTAAAAGAAACTATTTTTGAAAAAAATTAAATAAATAACAATAAAAAAATGTATCTGTCTGAACAGCCTGAAAACAATCGGATGTAGCCAGGCTCCAGGTTTCCTGTTTCCCTGGGTGGTGATGCTCAGCAGGTCCCAGTGTTTAGCTTTCACTCAGACAGACTTAAAGATGAAAAAAGAAACCTGCGCTCCCCACCCAGAGAAGCTGAGCTCCACCCTTATCTTAAACACATGGGTCACAGCCAGTGGTTAGCAGAGTGTGGTTTAAAAGTAGATTTGATTGGATGGTGCAGATTGGCATCTTATTGAAGAATTGCTATCTATGAGAGCTTGACTAAAGATGGACAATCTGAGCCTATTAGAAGCTAGGTCTGGTCCTGTGATTTTGGTACAACAGAGTCAAACCACAGGTTTCCAGCTCTTGAGTGGTGTGGTCAGGTGATCAGATGCAGCACAAAACAGGAGCTGGGCGCTATAGTTGGCGGTGTGGTTGGATGGACTGAGACCTGCCTGATCATTATTCATTGGTCCAGTTTTTCTACACTGCCTTCCACATAGTACTTCCAATCAAACCTTGCCAGGAGTAGCCATGACAATGGCAGGGACTTTCTGTGTTAGGAGAAAAAGATATCTGCTGTCTTAGATACATAGATGGATGGATGGATAGACAGACAGACACATGGTAGATAGGTAGATGTCTATCTTTCTACCTGTCTTCCTTTCTTTCTATTTTCCTCCCTTCTTCCCCCAAATCATCTCCTCTTTCTTTCTTTTCCTTTCTCTTTCTTTCTTCCTTCCTTTCTTTTTTCTTCCTTCTTTCCTCCCTCCCTCCTTTCTTTCTTTCTTTCTTTCTTTCTCAGTAAGAGATTAAACATTTGGCTGTCTGGTGCCTTGATGTCATGATGTCAGCATCTTCATCCAGCAGCTTATATTCACGTGACCAGTTAGCTGAATTGCCCCTAAATGCAGAGCAGTGGTCACAAAGCCTTCCAAACAAGTCAGCTCTGGCCTTTAACCTAGCTGTTCCCTCTTCCCCCTCATGGTCATCTGATCCTTTGCACCACAGACCGTGCCCTTCCTCTCTCAGTGGCTTCGAAAGTACTCAGCAGCACTGTGTGACTGATCTGGCTCAGGGTAACACTAGCAGAAAAAGTGCTCTTGGCTTCCTTCCACTGGCGACATTAGCTACTGGGCTCCCCATGCTTCAGACTGTCTCAGCCTGCCCCCGACCTGCCCACAGTAGCCACAGGCTATGGCTGGACTCTGACAGTTGTGCCCTGCAGTTGCTGTACACGTCTTGAATGAGCCTCGAACAGTGAAAGCTGGGGGTCTGTTCCAGCAGCCTGCACACAGACTTAGACGTGTCGACCACATGAGTCTGCAGAATCAGGCTGGCAAGTGTTCATGCACAGGCCATCTCATGAGATTTCCTGTGCTTCCTGCTCCTGCTGCTGCCTGAACCACATGTCCCAAGAAGAGCTTTTCTCATGCCAGGTCAGCGTTTACACTGCCAGTTATGGCAGAGGCCAGACGAAAGGGGTGTGAATGGAAAACATGTCCTCTGGTTTATCTCGTTCTGTTTTGAGTTGCCTTGGGGTTTAAATTTTGGGGGGTTGTTTTTCCTGTTTTTCTGAGGGAGTATGAGACGAGAAGGTGCTGGGTAAAAAGACAATGAACTGAAAAATTCCTAAGTCAGCTTATGTAGCATTTGCAAAGAGGGCTCACGGTGTGCTATAAGCAGCCAGTGTGACCGCGGAACTGGCCCCTAGTGACCATATGACAAAGTCATACATTTAAGTGGTGGAGGAAACACAGCTTGGAGTAAGCATTGGAGAAGCCAGGATTGTCAACCCCAGTCTTGAAGGCCTGCTTTCTTCAAAGCAAGAAAATAAACCACACCTGATCATCTGATGCCAGAGCCCAAGTGGTCAGACAACTTCAAGATTCTTTGCTATTCTATTAGGAGCCAACCTCTACCTGAATCCCCCATACCCTGAGCATCAGTTAGGCTCCAATCCTGAGTTTTATCTTTCAGTGATTAGAACCAGTCCCTAACAAAGAGACCTGCTGTACTTTGCATCCTCCACCAATAGAATCTGTCCTTTTACTTAGCACTGATCCTTCCTCTAGGCCCTAGCCCTGAGCTATCAGTCAATACAATTCTTATTGTAAAGGTCACAGGTGCTTCGCACCCTTGCTAAGGAGTTTCTATGTAGCTATGCATAAAAAGTTTTGCTGTATTGGCAAAGAATGGGCTGGCAAAACCAGCAGAGACAGCTGATCTGAACAGGGGAGAGCTCTTGGACCCCAGACCGACAGTGGGGAGGCCAGAATGGGACTGATCTGGACCCCCCCAAATGTGAGTGTCAGCTAGAAGGCCTGGGCAACCTATGGGGCCCTGAGCTGTGGATCAGTGTCTATTCCTGGAATACAAACAGTCATCGTGTGCCTATAGCACAAAGAGGGATGCTCTCTCAGCCTGGACTCTTAGGGGAGTGCCTGGACCCTACCCAGAATGAAATGACAGACTCTAGATATCCCCTATGTGGAAGGATTTGGCAATAGGGTGGGAGAGTGGGGGGGAAGGGGAGTGCAGGAGGAGGGGAGGGAGAGGGAACTGGGATTGACATGTAAAACAAGCTATTTAAAATTAAAATGATTTTAAAAAGTTTTGCTGTGATAACTGTTATATATAAGCAGCTTCCCAAAGTTTTATTATGCATAAATAAATAAGCCATAAGTTCAGACTCTGGAGGAATTTGATCCAGTGCCTGCAAAGATGGTACTGACTCAAGTTTCATGCCTCTCGGATTGTCTTCCCTGGTAACCACAAGGTTTGTGGAATCCCCCCCCCCAAATTATCAATATTGATTCAGTCGAGAACTAATACCCAAGTTCTTTCCCTAAGTCCACCCATTCCCAGATCCTCGTTCATGAGTATGACTGAGTGTTCCAAGAGAAAACCACAGAGTACAGAGTTGAGTGTCTGGAAGTGGAAAAGCATTCATTGTTCAATGGTTTGTCCCAATGACCAGCAAAGTGCACTCACTGGATACTTCAGTAAATGGATGGAAGTAATTGGGCTGAGATTAACATTAGAAGGATACTTATGTTAAATAAAACAGATACACCACTTTAGGGCCCCTTGAACAATTGCTCACCTTTGTTTTTGTCCACATCCCTAGAAAGAAAGAGCTCAAGTGAGTCCTTCACTCCTTTCCCAATCACACACTCAGATACAAAGTAAGCCTTCAGGAGCTAGAGTGATGGCTCAGCAGTTGAGAGCACTGACTGCTCTTCCAGACGATTCCTAGAACTCATATCATGGCTAGCAACCATCTGTAAACTCCAGTTCCAAGGGATCAGTCGCCCTATTCTGGCCCTAGTGGGCAGTGCACTCATGTAGTACACAAGCATGCATATAGGCAAAACACCCACACACATAAAGGGAAAAAAGTAAACATTTGGTAAAGAAAATTATGAGTGAACAGCATACAATCAGTCACACAACCTTTTTGTAAAGTCAGTGTAGTTAGCTGTTCTTGTGTTCTAGATGCTTCAGGCATGCCCTCCACAGAAGGTTCTGATGGGAGAAAGTCCTTCTATGTATATTTATTGGTTAATAAATAAAACACCGTTGGCCAGTAGGGAAGCAAGATATGCGGGACTAGGAGAGAAGGAGGATTCTGGGAAATGTAGTCAAGAGTAGAGTGTCTCCATATGATGGGGGAAGAGAGGACGCATCAGTATGCCATCCTCGGAAAGATAGGTCCTTATAGAAATATATACTAGTAGTCATGAGTTAATACTTAAGACAGAACTAGCCAATGAGAAGCCCTGGACATTGGCCGACAGCATTGTTACTAATAGAGTCTTCGTGTGTTATATTGGGGGCAAAGGAGCAATGGCAGGAATCCCGCAACAAGGCTCCCTGTACACACATGCAACCATGTACTCTCCATGAATGGCTCTCTGTTCACAAATGTGTCCTCCACACTCTGTACACACATGTAACAGTATCCCTAAAGACATAACTGTTAAGGGTACACTAGATCACATGCCTTACTTAGAAATCTAAAACTCTAGCATCAATGTCTAGTATCTATTATTTTTATTCACTTTCCAGTTATGAAAGGTGATGATTTTCATTTTGGCACTTTGTTCATCCTTCTCTCCCTTGCCCTCCCCCATATCTCTGCCACACCTCTGTGTGAAACATTTGAATGTACTTAGGGATGACTTCTAAAGTACTTACAGTAGCTACTACAGGAGTGTGGCCTTTGTGATTAACTTCTCACCCCTACAAAGTAAATTCTGCTAAACTGTGTATGTGTAGATGAACATTCGCGCGTGTGTGTGTGTGTGTGTGTGTGCATGTGTGTGTGTGTGTGTATACAGATGCATACATGTCTAGACACACATGTTAAGGTCACAGGAAAACCCCCAAGAGATGGCTGTCTCTTGCTACCTTGTTGGATCTAGAGATCCAACTCAGATTATCTGGCCTATCCACACACATGTGCCTCTACCCACTGAGCCAGCTCACTTACCTGAATGGTTATATTTTTAAAAGACAAGCAAACAGAAAATAAACTTCATAAAAATGAGATTTTTGTTTTGTTTTGTTCACTGCTGTCTCTAAAGTAATGCCTACAGTGAGGAAGCCAATACATGTTACTAGTGAATTCCACACTGATGTCACTGAGTTACTTTAAAGCAATTTTAAATGGTTTTTATGTATTTGTGTATCTGTCTGTGTACGTGAGTGCTTGTGCCCACAGCAGAGGCATCAGCTTCCCCGCAGCTGAAGTTACAGACCATTGTAACCTGTCTGACACTGGCATTGGGAATAGAACCCAGGTCCTCTGCAAGAGCAGTAGACACTCTTAAGCTCTGAGCCATCTCTCCAGGGCACATACAATCATCTTTAAACAAAATATGGTTTGGAAGAAGGAAGGTGGTTCAGCAGCTAAGAGCACTCACCACAAGGACCTGATGACCTGAATTCGGTTCCTGGAATAGATGGTGGAAGGAATCAACACACACAAAATAATAATAAATAAGATAAATATTTTTAAATATATGGTTTGTCGGTGAGCATACTTAATACAACAGTAATAAAATGTAGGTTTGTAACACACCAGTGTGCTTCAAGGAGCTCAAGGATTTATAAACTAAGGGACAGCATCTTTTGCACTACAGCTCAGCATCTGCTTTCTCTATGACTGCATCAACCTCCCAACCACAGTATCTTTTCATGAACATCTTAATCTAAACATTAAGACAACTTGGAGCCAGTATTCCACGTGCTTTTTTCTACAGTTCTTGTGCACGCCAACAACCCTCCAGTCTTCTTCCCCAATCCTTCCCTTCCTCCTTAGAGCTTAGCCTTGGCTTTGTGGGTCCCCATCTCATCACTGTATCTTTGCATTCAACCTGACCCTGATCAACCCTTAAAGGTTAGAAGATATCACTGTCTTTAAAAAGATCCCAAACCCTTAAGTTCAAAGATTTCTATATGAAGCTCCCATAAAGCCATCAGATGTTGGAATAAGTTTTTCAACATGAACCAATGTTTATAGTTTTGAGATATTAGCAACAGATGAGTGTGATCTCTATTTATTTAAATAGTTCTTCAGATGAGTTCAAAGAATATCTGAAATTATTTTTTATCTAAAATATTTTTTGAGAAAGTGTTTCTGTGTAGTCCTGGATGTCTGCCTCTGCTTCCTGAGTGCTTGTATTAAACGTATGCACCATTACTGCTCAGCTAATTAAATTTTTTGTTTTATTATTGTGTATATTTATAATATGGTGTGGGGGGAGGGGAAGAGGACATACCCTAGAGCTGTGTGTGAAGGTCAGAGAACAATTTTCAGGAGCCAGTGCTCTCCTTCCCATGGGTTCTGGGGACTTACTTCCGTCACCAGGCTTGTACATTAAGCACTTTCACGTGCTGAGTCATCTCGCTAGCCCCAGAACATGTAAAATAGAAGGAAAGTCCCTTGGGGCTTGAGAGATGGCTCAGGGGTTAAGAGACTTGCTGCTCTTGCAGGGGACTCGGGTTCCACTCCCAGCACCCAAATGAAGGCTCACAACTCTATGTAAATCCAGCTCCTGGGGATCTGATGCCTTCTTCTTACCTCCAAAGGTACCAGACATTCACATGGTGCCTAGGAGTTGTAATCAGGCTCAAGGATTTGGAGCAGGTAAAAGAAAGGAAAATAGATTAAGATACACAGTTCATGAGGCTCATGAGGCGAATGTGGCAACCGTTCATTCAGAAGCAACCAGATATTTATAAGTTCTGGATGTTTCCATATCCACCTAGAAGTCCTGCAACTCCTTGCTGGTCACTTAGACTTCAGCGGCACCTCTCTGCCTCTTCATAGAGCTTCTTGTCTCCCTTCTGTTTCTCAAACAAGCCAGGGTCACTCAAAGTCACCCAGGTACTCTGTAGGGCCTTTAGACAGTGTTTCTTTATCCTTCCAGAATGTTCTTCCCTTAGATATTTACACGTCTAACTTGTTTTCCACATTCAGGCTTCAGCCAGAGGTCCCTTCTGCTTGCTCTCCTCAGCATTTACTTTGTTTACTCTTTTTATCATAGTGTCCAATGACTGCATGACTCTTTTGTGTTTCTATACATAGTAAGTTTTTATTATGCATTCGTCTCGTATGTAAGATCATGAGCATAAGAGCCCAGAGCTATGTCTGGAAGCTATTGGAGCTTCAGGAATGAGGTGCCTGATAACTAAGCAACAGCTGACACACAGCCAGAGGAAGCTTCTCTGAAGGGCCCTCATCGAAGACACTGACTGACTTAGTATCTTTGCCCTCGGCAGCCTCCTTACAGCAAACACAGGAGGCAGTCCACAAAGGCATAGTCGATGTCACGTGACTCAGAGCCGGACACTCTGGGGAGCCCGAAAGAGTTCTCTTTGCACTTTCTCCTGGTTCTGAAATCCTCTCACTATACAGATGGTGCCAAGCTTGCAGTCAGAAAACGGACTCCGCTCCTCTCTTGACTTACACATGCTCCTCCTCCAGCTGCAAAATGTAGACTTGTCAGCAAACCAATGGATAAAGCCTCCCCGTGTGCTCGGGACTAACTGTAGCCTGGTGATGGTGCACACGCGCATTGGTGACTTTGGCCTAATAATTCAATTCTTCCTGTAAGGGGAAGAACTTGTAATTCATTTTAGCCATTCCACCTTCTCAGCCTCTGCAGCTCTAAGCTTCCTAGAACACACTAAGTGTCTAACTGTATTCCAGCATTTTCTCAGCATAAACACAAAGGGGTCCTTGCTGCTGGTGATCTAGATGACCTGCTCCCCATTCAGCTGCCTTCCTGAATCATCCGTTCCCATTCTCCCTGCTCGCTGGGCTGCAGGCACACTGGTAGCTGGCTAGCTGTAGATCACGTCCAGTTCCCACCTGCCTCAGGGCCCCTGCACTGGTTGCTCTGTCAGCGTCTCTCTAGGCAACTAGATGGCTGGGCCCCTCCCTTCTTCCAGCACTGGGCTCCAAGGTGTCCTCTGAGTGGGGTCTCCCCTGGACATGCTATCTAAAATAGCAGCATTTCACATACTTTTGGGCCATAGTTTTTTGTTTGTTTTTCCTCCCCTGCTGTTTTTACTAGGGACTTTCAAAATCTGTCTCAGAAGGTGGGAAGGAAGAGAACACTAAGAACAAAAGCAGCCGATCTCACAGGGAGTTAATGTTCTAACCGAAAATGAACAAGAAGTGGTGAAATTGTAGCCAAAGACAGGGTGAATCAAGCCAAAACCAGGAAGCAAGTGACGGAAAAGATACTAATTCATAGGAACAAAGGGTTTTTCTAGTGGTATCTGGAGGGTGAGGCGGACCCCCAGGTAACAGTGAAATGATGTGTAGACAGTTAAGAGTAGCAAGTAGGGTCTGGCAGGGCACGTCTGTAATCCCAGAACTCTGCAATTAGGGCAGGTTGAATGCCATGGGTGTGCAGCCAGCCTGGGCTACAGTGTGATACCCGGTCGACAAACAACAGCAAAACAGCAACAAAGAAAATAACTAAGGAGGCAGAGAGCATAACTAAATTCCAAAGCAACGCTAAAGTGTAAAGATTAAAGTAGGCAGTAAATTTCCACATAGGAGTGCAAACACCGTGTAAGGCATTTTCCAAAGGGGTAGTAAACACTCTGTCTGTGACTGCCACACACACCAGGGAATTGTGTTGTGCTCTGCAGGTTTGCTGGATACAGTGGGGTCTCCGCTACCTGTGAATTCAAGGATGGAAGGCCAGAGGAGAAGCCAGCAGCAGCAACACAGCTGGGGGAAGAACAATGGCTAACACAGCAGAACGGCAGAGAAAATGTGGATGTGAAGAACAGTCTTCCCGAGTCTGAAAGTCTGTTATGGGTCTCATTTCTCTTCTAAGAACAACTTCTCTAAATGCTTCTCTTACATACAGAATACAGAATTCAGAAAGCAATAAAGGAACTGCTATTTGACACTCTAGACCGCTGGGGGGTGTTGTTTGTTTGTTTGTTTGTTTGTTTGAGGCTGAGTATCACTAAATAGCTTTGACTGGCCTCCAACTCACTATGTAGACCAGGTGGGCCTTGATCTCAGACATCTACCTGCCTCTGCCTCCAGAGTACCAAGATTAAGGGCATGTGCCACCAACCTTGGCTTTCAGGCTTGCTTTTGATCAAGTAACGCCATGAGGAGTTGAAAGGAGGTTTAGAAAAAAGTAGCTCTAACCAGCCAGACTCCCAAGAGCTCAACAAAGACTGGGATGTAGCGCGGTTTGTAGAGTACTTACGTATCATGAGCAAAGCCCTGGCTTCAGTCTCCAGCACCGCATAAACCAGACATGGTGGCATGCATCTGTGACCCCAACACTCAGGAGGTGGCGACAAGAAGATATGAAGTTTAAGATTTATCTTTAGGTAAATAGTTCAAAGCCACTTTCAGATATATGATACCCTATCAGTAAGTAAATGCATAGATAATAGTCAAGCAAGCAAATGGCCATTTTTCCCAGCTTCAGAGAAAAAAACCTATTGTGCAGGGAGTGATCATACACACCTTTAGTCCCAAGACTGGAGAGGCAGAGGCAGATGGTTCTTTGTGAGTTTGAGGCTAGCCTGGTCTACATAGAGAGTTCCAGGCATGGACCACATAGTGAGACGCTATCTAAGAAAAATAAAACAAATACACAAAACAATAGCAAAACCTCAGGTCCATGGTCAGAACTGACCTGACCAAATTGATTTTCTAACCAGGAAAACAACAAACTTCTTGCCCTGTGGAACTTACACGGTAGTTGTGGGAGGGAAGAAAGAAAAAGCGAATCACATAACGTCAGTATTGATAAGCCGTATTAAAGTGGAAGGAGCTCTTCGGGAAAACGGCTGACTATGACCCAAACAGGAAATAAACAAGAAAAGTTCAAAACATCCCAAGGGCCAGAAAGTAAGGAGGTACTCAAAATTCAGGTGGGGACGACAACTGTGCTGATGGGAGGAAGCCAAAGAAACAAGGGGCGACAGGAAAAGGCTGCAGTGGACAGGTCTGGAAGCCCTAGAGCAACAAAGGCTCCTCAGTCAACCCGAGGTGAACAATAAACCCAAGTGACCTGTGCAGACAATACCCTCCCAGGGAGACGGAGCCCAGGCTCTCAACTGCGGGCCACACCTAGTGATTCTTTCAAAGCCTGCAGGATGGGAAGGATGGGGAAAGCAGCCAGAGTGATTAGATAGCAGAGGAACCTGCTAAAGACTCCCACAGGCAGATGACAGAGGTGATCAGCTACACTGGATCTGACATGATAAAGAGACGCACTTCCGTCATCTTCACCTAAACCAAAGTCTAACTTTGAGAAAACAGAAAATTTCCAAGAAGAGTCATTTTATAGAATATCTGATTGGAAAGACAGCTCAGTAATTAACAGCACTTGATTTCCCAGCGATCCCATGGTGGCTCACAACCATCCATAACTCTAGTAGAACCCAGTGCCACAGAGATACTGGCACATCCATATTGATACACTACTATTCACAACAGTCATATTCTGGAGTCATCCCAGGTGTCCATCAATAAATGCATATGTAAAAAATTGTGTGTATGGGGCTGGAGAGATGGCTCGGTGGTTAAGAGCAGTGACTGCTCTTCTAGAGGACCCGTGTTCTATTCCCAGCACCCACATGGCAGCTCACACCTGTCTGTAACTCCAGTTCAGGGGATTTGGTATCCTTATACCAATACACATAAAATAAAGTTAAATAAAGTATTTTTTAAATGTGTGTATATATAACATGGGATTTCATTCAGTTATAAAGAGGAACAAAACCATGTTGTTTGTAGGAAAATGATCATCATGTCAAGGGAAATAAACCATACTCAGGAAAACAGCGGCTGGGCAGTGGTAACTCACGTCTTTAATCCCAGCACTGGCAAGGCAAAAGCAGGTGAATTTCTGAATTATATGTCTGCCTAGTCTATAGTAAGAGTTCTAGGGCAGCCAGGGCTACACAGAGAAACCCTGTCTCAAAAAACTAAGGAAGGAAGGAGGGAAAGAGAGAGAGAGAGAGAGAGAGAGAGAGAGAGAGAGAGAGAGAGAGAGAGAGAGAGAGAGAGAGAGAGAGAAAGGAAGGAAGGAAGGAAAGAAGGAAGGAAAAAGAACAAACAAAAGAAAGAGAGAAAGAAAAACAGAGCATTCTAGATACAGAAAAGAAAAGGCAAGGGATAGAGGAAAGAGTGGTAGTCACATTATACACACACATGGAAATTGTGGTGGTTTGAAAGAAAATGCCCCCAAAGGGAGTGGCACTATTAGGAGGTGTGACCTTGTTGGAGGAAGTGTGTCACTATGGGGGCAGGCTTTGAGGTCTCTTTTTCTCAAGCTTCCCTCAGTGTGACAGTCGGTCAACTTCCTGTTGCCTGCAAGATGTAGGTAGCACTCTCAGCTCCAGCACCATGTCTGCCTGCATGCTGCCATGCTCCCTGTCTTGATAATTGACTGAACCTCTAAAATTGTAAGCAAGCCACCCTCAATGAAATGTTTTCAGTATAAGAAATGTTGTGGTCATGGTGTCTCTTCATACCAATAGTAAACCCCAACTAAGACAGAAATGTCATAATAAAGCCCATTACCTTGTACAATTAACACATGCTAGTAACATTAGAAAATCAGTATTCAGCTCTTGTTATATGGAAGCCACTAGGATTCTGTAGGGAGAAGAAGTATATTAGTTGGAATTATTCCTTGTGAGCTGGTGGGTTGGGCAGTAGGTAAGGATACTTCTGTCAAGGCTGATAACCTGAGTTCAGTCCCTAAAACCTACACAGCGGTAGGAGAGAACCAACTTCTGCAAGTTACCCTCTGACCTCCGCATGCAGACCACCAACACACTACGCAAAATAAAAAATCTTTAATAAGATTTATTTATTTCTATTTACTGTGTATGTGTGTTTGCCTACATGTATGTATGTGTGAATCTGGTGCTGGAGGAGGCTATAAAACGATGTTGGATCCCCCTGGAACTGGACTTAAAGATGATTATGACCTGCCATATGGGTGCTGGGAACTGGATCTGGGTCCTCTGTAAGAGCAGTGAGTGCTCTTAACGACTGAGCCATCTCTCAGGTACTGTTGTTGCTGTAGCTATTGCTGGTGGTGGTGGTGATAGTGGCCAATCCTTGGGAGGTCCTCTGTATGCTCTTCATAGAGAATATATGGTAGGGCAGCAAGACTGAGCGGGAAAATCACTTGGGAGGTCGAAGCTCAGCAATTGAGGCCACAGTGATGGCTGCTAAGACTAAGGTGATCATAATAGGGATGCTACAAGCCTTTAACTTCAGGATGAATTTTTAAAAAATCAAGTGTGGAAGGATTCTATATTAGGTTGAATAGGAGATGTGAATAAAAAGGTCATATAGTCAATGATGTTACCACTCACTGATAACAATGAGCAGCAAGAAGAAGCTCTCTGGTGGGTTTAGTTTTCCTGTTGAGAAGGGTATTGTGAAACATTAAGAATGGGGCTGGAGAGATGGCTCAGCGGGTAAGAGCACTGACCACTCTTCCAGAAGACCCAGGTTGAATCCCTAGTACCCACACGGCAGCTCATATCTGCCTGCAACTCCAGTTCCATGCAGTCAAAACATCAATGAACATAAAAATGATAGAAGATAGATAGATAGATAGATAGATAGATAGATAGATAGATAACATATTAAGAAAGGAAAACTCAGGCGATATGAGAACCTCTCAAAAATTCAGCCCCGATGACACAATTACAGATGACAGGAAAGAGCATAGCAGCTGTAGAAGTATGTACAGTCACAGGACTGGAGTGCAATGCAGTCATAATTTATTCTCGAAGGTCAGAAAATAGACGCAATGACAGCAGGCTACAGGCACGCTGCACCAAGCTTGGTTCCCTGCTTTGGACATTATAAGTTGGGGACTGCAGGAAGGACACCGGAGACTTCTTTGAATCATCATTGTAAGTTCTTTCAAGACAAAACGACAGCCCACAGAATGGGAAAAGATATTCACCAACCCCACATCTAAGAGGGCTGATCTCCAAAATATACAAAGAACTCAATAAGCTAGTCACCAAAACACGAAACAAACCAATTAAAAAATAGGGTACAGAAATAAATGGAGAATTTTCAACAGAGGATTCTAAAATGGCTGAAAGACACATAAGAAAGTGTTCAACATCCTTAGCCATCAGGGAAATGCAAATCAAAACAACTCTGAGATAATCTTGCTCCTGTCAGAATGGCTAAAATCAAAAAGACCAATGACAGTTTATGCTAGAGAGGATGTGGAGAAAGGGGAACACTCCCCTACTGCTGGTGGGAGTACAAACTTGTACAGCCACTTTGGAAATCAATATGGCAGTTCATCAGGAACATGGGAATCAGTCTACCACAAGATCCAGCAATTCCACTCTTAGGAATATACCCAAAAGATGGACATTCATACAACAAGGAAATCTGTTCAACCATGCTCATAGCAGCATTATTTTTAATAGTCAGAATCTGGAAGCAACCTACATGCTCTTCACCTGAAGAATAGATGGAGAAAATGTGGTACATCTATACAATGGAGTATTACTCAGTGGAGAAAAAAAAAACAATGGAATCTTGAAATTCTCAGGCAAATGGATGGAACTAGAAGAAACCATCCTGAGTGAGGTAACCCAGTCACAAAAAGACAAACATGGTATGTACTCACTCATATTAGACATAGAGCAAAGGATTACCAGCCTACTATCCACACCACCAGAGAAGCTAGGAAACAAGAAGGACCCTAAGACAGACATACATGGTCCCCTGGAGAAGGGGAAAGTGACAAGATCTCCTGATCTAATTGGGAGCATGTGGGGAGAAGAGAGGGAACTAGGAGAAAGAGAAGGGGAGAAGAGGAGGGGAAAGGAAGACATGAGGGAGCAGGAAGATCGAGTCAGGGGAAGAATGAAGGAGAGCAAGAAAAGAGAAACCAGCATAGAGGGAATCATAGGTTTAAAGAGAAATCTGATACTAAGGAAAGGTCAAGAGATCTACAAGGATGACCCTAACTAAGAACTAGGCAGTAGTGGAGAGGCTGCCTTTGATGCCCTTCCCTATAATGAAATTTATGCTTACCTTAATTGCCATCCTAGAGCCTTTATCCAGTAGCTGATGGAAACAGAGGCAGACATCCACAGCTAAACACTGGGCTGAATTACTGGAATCCAGTTGCAGAGAGGGAGGAGTGATGAGCAAAGGGGCCAAGACCAGGCTGGAGAAACCTATAGAAACAGTTGACCTGAATAAGAGGGAGCTCATGGACTAATAGCTGAGAAACAAGCATAGGACCGACCCAGACCCCCTGAACGTGGGTGTCAGTTAGGAGGCCTGGGCAATCTATGGGGCCTCTGGTAGTGGATCAGTATTTATCCCTAGTGTACAAATGGACTTTGGGAGCCCATTCCACATAGAGGGATATTCTCTCAGCCTAGACACATGGAGGAAGGTCTAGGCCCTGTTCCAAATGATGTGACAGACTTTGAAGATCCCCCATGGAAGGTTTCACTTTCCCTGGGGATAGGGGGCCGGTGGGGAGCAGTGAAGAGAGGGGGGAGAGGGAACTGGGATTGACATATAAAACAAGCTTGTTTCTAATTTAAATTTTAAAAGGGAGAAAGAAAATTAAAAAAGAAAGAAAAATTGCATCACTATTTCAAAGTAGAAATAGTTTTAGAGTCAGTTTCTCCCCCAGGAGGATGAAATGACAACAGACCTTTCACAGAGTACAAATGACTCTAGTGGTGTGAGCTAAGAGCTAAAACTGTGGCCTGGTTGCCAAACTCATGCAGCTGGGACTGGGAGCCCTGGAAGTTCCATGTAAGTTGCACCTCTAAATGAGTCGGTTCACTTCTGGTGTCAATTGCAGGCTGACAGGAACACCAGATGATAAAGAGGTGAGACACTCAGAACTGAGCCACACTGCGACGTAGAAATCACTAATGAGGAGAAGATGTTTAGCCAGGAAAGTTGCAGGCATTCGAGACATAAGAGTTATCTTCAAACACTTGACAACTACCACTTGGGAATAAAATTATACTTTCACAAAATGCTATGTAAATAATCTGAGTTATGTTAAGGCCTCTGATACTAAAACCTGAAGCACCAGAAACATCAAGGTGTTCTCTTATGGAATCATAACTATCACGTTAACTATCGCTTCATTTGGTGTTAGGTTAAGCCACTACTTTTAAGGAGGCTCCATTTACTCCCACAATTTCAGCTATCCTTTTCTGAATCTATCCCAGGAGCTAACTCAGTGGGTCTGTGGTTTATACTTAAGGTGAGATAGAGAAGTTTAAATTAGATATCTGCCTCAACCAAAAAGAAGCAGGCCCCAGCACATCTCCTATTTTTCCATACAATATATGGATGGAAAGAAAGATAGATTTAGTACTGCATAGGTGGTTGTTGCTGGAGTCTCTGTCTAGCTTAGCTCCGCAGTCGATTAACCTAATATAAACACAAAGACTTATATTAATTTATAAATTGTTGGCCAATGGCTAGGGATTCTTACTAGCTAGCTCTATCTTAATTATTAACCCATAACTCCTAACCTATATATTTCTTTTTTAAATTTATTTTTATTTTAATTTTAAATAGCTTGTTTTACATGTCAATCCCAGTTCCCTCTCCCTCCCCTCCTCCTGCATCTCCCCACCATCCCTCCCCCCAGCCTCCCACCCTATTGCCAATTCCTTCCACATAGGGGATATCTAGAGTCTGTCATTTCACTCACGGTAGGGTCCAGGCACTCCCCTAAGAGTCCAGGCTGAGAGAGCATCCCTCTTTGTGCTATGGGCACACTATGTCTGTTTGTATTCCAGGGATAAACACTGATCCACTGCTCAGGGCCCCATAGGTTACCCAGGCCTCCTCACTGACTCTTACATTCAGGGGTCTGGATCAGTCCCATGCTAACCTATATATTTCTACATGGCCTTATCTTACCAGAAAATGCCTAGCACATCCTATCTTCCCTCTCGAGGCTTCCCTCCCTCTCTTTACTCCTTCCTCTAGTAGCCCCACCTATACTTCCTGCCTCACAGCAAGACATTGTCTCAAACGAACAACACAGAAAAGAAGTAAACTTCATAAAAAGAGCTTGTGAACATTTTTTTCCATTTGGAGACTGTAGTGGTTTGAATGTGTGTGGTCCTCATAGGCGCCTATGTTTGAATACTTGGTCCCCAGGTGATGAAACTGGTTGGGAAGGATTAGGAAGTGTGGCCTTGATGGTGCAGGTGTGTTACTGGGGGTGGGCTTTAGGTTCCAAATGACTGGTGCCATTACCAGTGATCTTTCTGCTTCCCATTTCAGTTCAAAATGTGAACTCTTAGATGCTCCTGCCACCATCTCTTCACCCCAATATGTGAGCTCTTAGCTGTTCCTGCCACCACCCCTTCACTGGGTCATCATGGAGCTATAAGCCCAATTAAATTCTTTCTTTCATAGGTTGCGTTGGTTGTGGTGATTTACACAGCAATGGAAAAGTGACTAAAACGAATACCTTCAATGAACAGTCTGTCGTGTGCCTATTCACTCTGCTGTTGAATTCATGAATGGCTGTGCCAGTCATCTTTTCATGGAATTGACAAAATATATAGCTAATCAACTTTAAAAAATAGCCTACTACTCTTGTGATTTGAAAGAGAATGGTCCCATAGCCTCATATATTTGAATGCTTGGTTCCCAGTGGTGGACTGTTAGGATTAGGAGGTGTGGCCTTGTTGAAGGAGGTGTGTAACTGGGGGGTGGGCTTTGAGGATTCAAAAGCTCACACCAGGCCCAGTCAGTGCCCCCACCCCCACCCCATGCCTGCACAACTGGATGCAATCTCTCAGCTACTACTCTAATGCCATGCCTGCCACCCTGCTCCCCTCCGTGATGATCACAGACTAACCCTAGAAAACTATAAGTAATATTACAACTAAATGCTTTCTTCTGTAAATTGCCTTGGTCATAGTGCCTCTTCACAGCAACAGGACAGTGACTAAGACAATTACACTTCCTGTTTCAGAAGTTTCAGTCTGTGATCACTTGGGCCTCTTGCGTTGGGTCCATGGTGTCACAGGATATCATGGTGGAGTATGTAGCAGAAGAGGCCTACTCCCCTTATGATGGCCAGAAGTCAGGGAAGGAAAGATGAAGACAAGAAGGAAGAGAAGGAGGGAGAGAAAGAAAGCCTAATATTTCCTTCAGACCCCAGTAACCTAACTTCTTTCCATTAGCTTCTACCTTTTATATCTCCACAGCCCAAAGACCAATATTAGCTCATGAGGGCACTAGGGAGCATTTATGAAGGCCACAACACTGACTGGGTAAATAGCATGAAACAGGTGTTCTCTGTGGACCACAAAGAGCCAAACAAAATGTGCCAGAAACACGAACAAAGCAGAGATAATTATTCTTCCTTCAAACAAAAACAAACTCTCATCCTAACTGGAATGAGACCTGTCATTGTGGATGCTAGCTCTCTGGAAGGGCATGCACAAGAAAAGATGGCCCAGGGAAAGACCGAAGCCAGGGAGGGAGTTTGCACACTTAGAACGTGTGAGAACATAAACCACAGGTTTCATGTGAGCCTCAAAGCAGGAGGCAGGCAACTAAGGCTACTCTCACTGACAAATGCAGAACGAGGGCTTAAAAGATAAACTGTTACTTGCCTCCCCACACTAATAAATTCATTATGTTTTGAAGATTGATTTATTTATGCGTGTATGTGTTGTGTCTGTGTCTGTATCTGTGTGCTCCCGCATGCACACATGACACATATGGTCAGAGAACAACTTGGTAGACTTGATTTTTTCCTTCAACCATGTGGCTCTCAGAGAGCAAACTCAGCTCATCAGACTTGGTAGTAATCACTCTTACTTGTTGGCCCACCTTTCTAGTCTGTAAATAAAATGGTATAGAAGTCAAAGAAAAAAGTTGAGGAAATCTCAAAGCTATGGTTTGAATATAAAATGCCCTCCACAGGATCGCATTTTACACACTTATTATTCCCCACCAAGTTGCCCTCTGGCCATATTTGTGCCATGGTATGCATGCATGTATACACACACACACACACACACACACACACACACACACACACAGAGCTAAAAACAATTGTTTTTGTTAATGTGTGTATCAACTCCAAGTAACACACACACATTCATTCACACATACACAAAAATGAATAAATAAATGCATAAATATATAAACATGTGTAATATTTTTTAAAAGAACACTTAGGGCCACCTCAGCCCCCATGCTTCTCTCTCTCTCTCTCTCTCTCTCTCTTGGTTTTTCAAGACAGGGTTTATCTGTGGCCTTCGAGGCTGTCCTGGAACTCGCTCTGTAGATCAGGCTGGCCTCGAACTCACAGAGATCCGCCTGCTTCTGCCTCCCAAGTGCTGGGATTAAAGGCGTGTGCCACCAATGCCCAGCTTTCCACGCTTCTCTTAATTCCCTTATATTCTGAGCAAGTTAATCCTGAAATTTATTTTCTAATCTGTGAAAAAAATAGATTTCCCACTACTTTACAGTACAGTTTTAATTACATTTTTTCATGACACTCAAGATGCCATATCAGAGTTGTCTGTGATGTCACTCATACTTCCTCCAAATTTTTTATCGTAATTGTCCCTCCAAAAGTGTGCAGGGTGCTGGGTGTGGTGACACACACCTTTAATCCCAGCACTGGGGAAGCAGGCAGGTGGGAAAGAATGGTAAGCAAACTCTGAATTCAAGGCCAACCAGGGTTGTATAGTGAGACTCTGTCAAACAAACAAAAGAATGAAATAAAATAAGAATATCCAAGAATATTTGGAAAGCATAAATTGGTCTAGAAGGATTTCAAAAGAAATTTTAAAAAGGACCAATAGGAATTGGGTGGAAAAACAAGAGGTGGGTCTGGAAAGAATTATGGTTCAGAGGCAGGAAAGAAAATCAAAACACACTGAACAAAACTCTCAAATAACAAATTAAAAGGTTGTTGGGTTTTGTTTTTGTTCTTAAGTCTGCAAAGCAGAAAAAGGCCAATGGAGTAGAGTGGAATCGCAGATATTGACCTACACACTTGATTCTCAACAAAGGGGCCAAAAAACTTAACACTAGGGAAAAGTCATCCTTGTAAACAAAGGCAGTAAGCCGAGCCTCAGAATCCACATCTAGGGCACTGAAATGAGATATGGTCTCTCACTCCATAACAAAATTAATTAAAAGTAGATCAAAGACTTTAGTGAAGAACCTTAAATTTTAAAACTACTGGTGGGGAAGCAGTTCAAAATCTGTAAAGCCTGAACTTTCTGAATCTCAGGAGGCAGCAAGAGTTGACACATGGGATCCCATCGAATCAGAAAGTTTCTGGGCAGCAAATGATACCATCAGAGTGAAGAGACAGCTGCAGAATGGGACAACTTTGTCAGAAAATACAAAGAAGTCTAGAAAATTAACACCCACAGAACAAATAAGCCAATGCATATGTGGACAA
This sequence comes from Mesocricetus auratus, assembly GCF_017639785.1. Classification (NCBI taxonomy): domain Eukaryota; kingdom Metazoa; phylum Chordata; class Mammalia; order Rodentia; family Cricetidae; genus Mesocricetus; species Mesocricetus auratus. The sequence goes on from NW_024429266.1 coordinate 37,308,793, forward strand.
ATGAACTGAACAGAGACTTTTCAAGGAAGTAGAGTTCAAGGCCAATAAATATGTTAAAACTGTTCATCATCCTCGTCATCAGGCAAATGTAAATCAAAGCTTCGCCAAGATCCATCTCATCCCATCAGAATGGCTAAGCCAGAAACAAACCACAGCAACAAGGAATGAATATATGATCAGGAGGGAAAGGAAAGTGAGGAGCCCATATAAACAGCGGGAACATAAATTAGGGAAGCTACTTTGATTGTATGTACATAGCTTTTACAATTAAGAATAGAACTGTCTCTAGGCGGTGGTGGCACTCACCTTTAATCCCAGCACAGGGGAGGCAGAGGCAGAGGCAGAGAATGTGTATGAGCTCAAGAACAGCCTGGTCTACAAGAACTAGTTCCAGGACAGTTCCAAAGCTACAGAGAAACCCTGCCTCGAAAAACCCGGAAAAAAAAAGAAGAATAGAACTGTCATATGACCCAGCTACACCACTCCTGGGCACTCAGGAGATATACAACCTAATAAAGACAAGAAATGAGACCAGCCTAGTTGTCCATCAACAGATCAATGGATAAATGAGAGAGAGAGAGAGAGAGAGAGAGAGAGAGAGAGAGAGAGAGAGAGAGAGAGAGAGAGAGAGAGAGAGAGAGAAATAGATGGTAGGGTAATAAAACTGATTATGGAGGAGTGGATATGGCCCATGTTTGCTATATACACATATGGAAGTGACACAATAAGACCTGTAACAGGCAACTAACACATATTCATAAGAACTGAAAAGAGTATTAAGAAACACATACGGAGTTCTTAGCAAATTGCAAGAGTAAACGCTCAAGGGAGCTTTGATTAGCACAGCTCTGGTGCATCCTTCTTTCATTCAAATCTTATTCTTAAAGGATGAAAAAAAAATCAAGAAACAATGCCACATGAAAGATTGCCACCTTCCAAGGACCAACATAGTCTCCAACAAAGGGAGCTGGAGAGCGAGTAGTGGTCGCCCCATGATGTGAGAGTCTACAATCTAGCTCCAGCATCTTACAATCTAACCCGGCATCTTTCAGCCTAAGCTTTCTGTGGCGCTCTCTGAGGGACTGCTGCTCCTCATCTGGAATCCAGCACCACCTCTGCCCGAGAGGCTTCAACAGCAGCTGAGCTGAGCTGATGAGCACAGGAGGGAATAAGACAGATGGAGCAGAGAAAATGAGACCAACTGAGTAGAGCTTTTGTTCTTGCTTTTCACTAGATAGCCCCCAAACCCTTCTCCAAAAGATACATTTCATGTCCAGGCCTGAGATGTCTGCTTTGCCTTCTCAGCTTATTTTATCAGGGGCAGAGATATGCCACACCCAGAATGATCACTTTTCCACTGGTCTGGAGAGGCTGGGATAATCCCTTACAGCCTAGCCATTCTACCATAAACAATAGCAGAGTCCTTGCATCAATCACTGGATTATTCATCAATTCAGCATATACCAAATAATTAACAGAGTGCCTTCTCTGGGTCAAACATTGTTCCAGGGACTAGAGATACAGCAAAGCACAACACTGACACACACACAAAAACCCTACCTCTCTGCAACTCTCCCCTCCCACCCCTGCCTCCATCCTCACCAATGGAGGAGGCAATAAACAAAGATAGTAGAAGATGTAGGCATGGCAAATACTGTGTGTGGGGATGAGGACAAAATAAACACCATGATAAAGGTGAAAGGGGCGGAAATTTGAGAAAAGTGGTCCAGGAAAAGATATGGGCTGGAGTAGACCTGGCACATTCTCAGAACAGAAAGAGGTGTGTGGACAGGTATCATGAGACGTGTCAGAGCGAGCGAGCAGAAAGTCAGGGACTAGAGAAATGGTTCACTGAATAAGAGCACTTACTGCTTTTGCACAGGACCTCAGTTCAATTCCCTGGCACCTATATACAAGCTGACAACTCCCTGCAACTTCAGTTCCATGGTCTCCAGTGCCCTGCAGACACTGCATTCATGTGCTACACAGGCAAAATACCCATACACACAAAACAAAAAGAAATAAATCTTTTTTTAAAAGATAAAGATGAAAACCAAGAGCTTGCAATTCCAGAAGGACGGGGCCCATAAAGACATGGGAGGCACAGCGGCAGGAGCCCAGAGAAGGAAGTTGAGAGATCACATCTCAACCACACACAGGAAGCAACAAACAGACTAGAAGCCAGGGCAGCACTGCCTCCAGGAAGGGTGAACTTCCTAAGGTTCTATAACCTCTCCAAATAGCACCATGCACTAAGGACCAAGTGTTCAAATACCTGAGCCCCTGAGGTGCAGCTGGCGTTTCTTTCCAGCCTGGTCCCACAGCTATTTCAGCCCCAAATAAATACATGGCTGCTATATTAATTATAAAACTTTTGGCCAATGACTAGGGCTTCTTATTGGCTAGCTCTGTCTTAATCATTAACCCATTTCTATAAATCTATGTATTTCCATGAGGTCTTGGCTTACCGGAGGACTCCCAAACCTGTTACTCCTTTTGGTGACTACATGGAGTCACTTTTTGCCTACCTTTCCCAGAATTCTCCTTGCCTCCTAGCCCCGCCCATCTTCCTGACTCTATAGACCGAACTGCATTTTATTCATTAACCAATAAAAGAAACATATATGCAGAAGAACATCCGCCATCACTGGGGAACATTTCTCACTCAAACCACTACAAGCAGAGAAGAGGTAGACTGAAAGAGCAAGTGGGCGGGATGCAGGACATCCAGAGCTCATTCAGGGATGCTTAGCTTCATACACCCTTGATAACCGCTGGAGATGGTAAGCAAGAAGCTGGAGAAAGGAGGCTGAGGTTCGGGACCTGGATGTGGTGTATGGCGTGAATTGGGAAAGGACCTGTTACCCACAGGACTGAAGAGAATATTGAGAGTGAGAGCAGGCGAGAGGGACAGGGCCATGGAGCCAATCACCTTGAGGCACCAGAGCTGAGGAAGACATGGCAGAAGGGATGAAGGGAGAAGAGGCAAGCCAGGAGCCCGGGTGCTCCGTCCTCCCCTGCCCCTGCCCTTTTGTTCATTCACATGACACTCTTCCAGTCTCATTCCACCTCTGTCAGCTTTACTCTTAAGCAAATAAAGACAATTTTATCAAAGTGCATGAGCCAAAATAGATTTTTACTATGTAAACACCATCCTTTTAATTGAGTGATTCTTTAAAACTGCATACTAACAGCTATACAGGGTAAGAGTGATAATTCGTGAATCTACCAGGACATCAAGTCACCCAGCTTTTCCCCTGATGGGGGTTGTGTATGGGGGCTGCAGATTTTCTTTTTGCAATTGTTCTTGTCCAGGAAGGGTGTGGGGCTCCTCACAGTGCCCCTTCTGCCTCCCCTCCCCAACGCCCAGCCTCTGAATCAGAGAGCAATGAATACTCACATCATTTCACTTTGGTCCAGCTGCCAGGCTGGGAACAGATGTTGTATTGTTAACACAAAGGAGAAAACAAACAAAGGCTCTCTCCTGCTCTCCTGCTCTCCCGCCCTCCGCCCCCACCCTGGGAGCCCCCTGGTGAAGGGCCCCAGACCTAGGAGGCCATGGCCTTCTCCTGGCACTGTTTACAGAGGACACGGGTTGTGTCAGCTGAGCGGGGCTGGTGTCCGGAAGGGAGATGCCCTCACTGTGGCTAGCTTTGAGAAGAGGACAATGGGCCCTCTTCTGCATGGAGTCCCAGTACAGAACCTACCTGCATGTTAGGGACAAAAGTGATGACCCAAAACAAGCCTGGGAAAGAAGAAAACATTTACCTGTGTGTAAACAAGAACAGGATTCTCCTATCAGTTCTGGAGGCCCAGGGTCAAGGGCTTATATCTAATGCAGGTCTTCTCTGTCTCTCTGTCTCTCTCTCTGTCTCTCTGTCTCTCTCTCTGTCTCTCTCTCTCTCTCTCTCACACACACACACACACACACACACCTCTCTCCCTTTTCTTTTAACCTGTGGATCACGACCCATCTAGGGGTCCAATGACCATTTCACAGGGGTTGCCTAAGACCATCAGAAAAAGTAGGTATTTGCATTATGACTCATAACAGTAGCAAAATTACAGTTATGAAGTAGCAATGAAAATAATTTTATGGTTGGGGGTCACCACAACATGAGGAACTGTATTAAAGAGGCATATCATTGGGAAGGCTCAGAACCAGTGTTTTAAAGTCACTAGCATTTAGTCATGGTGGCTCTACTCTGACAACTTTATCTAATTCTAGGCCCCTCCTAAAGGCTATGCCTCTAAACATCATAGTCAGATTAACTTTCTATCCCCTTAATACTCTGTGGTGTGTATTGCATTTTAACATGAGTTTTGAAGGTGAGAAACAGTAACACACAGGTAACTGGGTCAGAGAGGGGAAAGGCCCCTTTCTTTCTGGACCTCACAGGTTTAGTGTCTCATGACTTCCTTTACTTATCAGGGACTACCTCCCTAGCTAGTCATGGAGACAGGGATACAGGGTGACGTTCATACAGGATAGAGTAAGCAAATGCAATCCTTTTTTGTTTTGTTTTGTTTTTTATTTGTTTGTTTTTCAAGACAGGGTTTCTCTGTGGCTTTGGAGACTATCTTGGAACTAGCACTTGTAGACCAGGATAGTCTCGAACTCGCAGAGATCCTCCTGCCTCTGCCTCCCGAGTGCTGGGATTAAAGGCATGCGCCACCAATGCCCAGCTTCAAATGAAATCTTGAAGGATGCTGTATGTGAAGCAGTGTTATGGAGGTGGGGGACCAACTTAGGAGAGGCAGGACACATAGTGGCTGGAACTTCCCTGGTATTACTAAGTGGCAATGGAGAGAGTTCTGGAAGGACTGTGACACACAGGAGATAGATCATAACTTTGTAATGAATGAATGGCAAGGGAGAGTTGGTTAAGACCTCACTCAAGCAATTTAGGTTGCAGACAGCAGAATGCCGAGATAGCATTAGAAATGGTTCAATTGTTATCGATGATGCAAAATCAACAGGGATTAGGAACCAATTGAGCATGGAGAAAAGGTGTCAAAGTGTGCCAGGGCTATTAGCACCTCAATGGTTCTGCCCCAGAGAAGGTTATGTCCATCCACTCTCCTGCATAAACCATCAAAAATACAAGTAACAGTAGGTCTTAATTCAGATATAAGAAAGTCCAACATGTTTCTGTGTTTTTTTTCACGTATGGCCACGCTGACACTTTTTTTATTCTTGCTTTTTATTCAGAAACAATCTTATTTTACATATCAGTTCCCCCCTCATTCCCTCTCCCTTCCATCTTCCCATGTCCCCCACCAGCCCCCCAAGCCACCCTCCACCCACTCCCCAAGATTAGTAAGACCTTCCATGGGGGATCTTCAAAGTCTATCACATCATTTTGGGGAGGGCAAATGTTTTCTCCTCCATGTATCTGGGCTGAAATAGTATCCCTACATAGGGAATGGGCTCCCAAAGTTCATTTGTGCACTAGGGATAGATACTGGTTCCACTGTTAGAGGTACCATAGACTGCACAGGCTTCCTCACTGGCATCCACATTCAGAGGGCTTGGTTCAGTCCAATGCTGGTTCCCCAGCTTTACAAACGGGGTCCCTATTCTCTCATTAGGTCAGGTCAGCTGTTTCTGTAGTTTTCTCCAGTGTGGTCTTGACTCTTTTGCTCATCCCTCCTCCCTTTCTAAAACTGAATTCCAGGAGTATGGTTCAGTGCTTAGCTGTGGATGTCTGCTTCTGTTTCCATCAGCTACTGAATTAAGACTCTAGGATGGCAATTAAGGTAGTCATCAACCTCATTATAGTCCACTATTGCCTAGACTCTTAGTTGGGGTCATCCTTGTGGATCTCTGAACATTTCCCTAGTGACAGATTTCTCTTTAAACCTTTACTGGCTCCCCCTATTAAGGTATCGCTTTTCTTGCTCTCCTCTATTCCTCCACTGTCTCAGTCTTCCTGATCCTTCTTGTTCTCCTCCCTCCTCTTCTCCCCTTCTCTTTTTCATACCTCCCTCCCCTCTTTCCCAGTGCTCCCAATTTGCTCAGGAGATCTTGTCACTTTTCCCTTCTTCAGGGGACCATGTATTTCTCTCTTAGGGTCCTCCTTGTTTCCTAGTTTCTCGAGTGGTGTGAATTGTAGGCTGGTAATCCTTTGCTCTCTGTCTAATATCCATATATGAGTGAGTGCATGTCATGTTTGTCTTTCTGTGACTGGATTACCTCATTCACTATGGTTTCTTCCAGTTCCATCCATGCCTGTGAATTTCAAGATTTCATTGTTTTTCTTCCACTGAGTAATACTCCATTGTGTAGATGTACCACATTTTCTCCATCCATTCTTCAGTTGAGGAGCATCTAGATTGCTTCCAGTTTCTGGCTATTACAAACAATGTTGCTATGAACATAGTTGAACATATATCCTTGTTGTATGAATGTGAATCCGTTGGGTATATGCCCAAGAGTGGAATTGCTGGGTCTTGAGGTAGACTGGTTCCCATTTTACAGAGAAACCGCCATACTGACTTCCAAAGTGGACACACAAGTTTGCACTCCCACCAGCAATGGAGGAGTGTTCCCCTTTCTCCAGGTCCTCTCTAGCATAAACTGTCATTGGTGTTTTTTGATTTTAGCCATCCTGGAAGGTATATCAGAGTTATTTTGATTTGCATTTCCATGATGGCTAAAGATGTTGAGCATTTTCTTAAGTGTCTTTCATCCATTTTAGATTCCTTTATTGAGAATTCTCTATTTAGTTCTGTACCCCACTTTTTAATTGGATCCTTAGGTGTTTTGGTGACTAGCTTCTTGAGTTTTTCGTATATTTTGGAAATCAGCCCTCTGTCAGATGTGAGGTTGGTGAAGATCTTTTCCCATTCTGTGGGTTGCTGTTTTGTCTTGTTGACTGTGTCCTTTGCCTTACAGAAGCTTCTCAGCTTCAGGAGGTCCCATTTATTAATTGTCGATCTCAGTGTCTGTACTACTGGAGTTATGTTCATGAAGTGATCTCCTGATTCATTCAAGGGTACCTCACACTTTCTTTTCTAAAAGTTTCAGTGTGATTGGATTTATGTTGAGGTCTTTAATCCATTTGGACTTAAGTTTTGTGCATGGTGATAAATCAGGATCTATCTGCAGTTTTCAGCAAGTCAGCATCCAGTTATGCCTGCACCATTTGTTGAAGATGCTTTCTTTTTCCATTGTATAATTTTAACTTCTTTGTCAAAAATCAGGTGTTCATAGGTGTGTGGGTTAATATCTGAATCTTCAATTTGATTCCTATCTATGTTTGTGCCAATACCAAGCTGTTTTCAGGACTATAGATCTATAATAGAGCTTGAAGTCAAGGATAGTCTGGAAGTTCCTTTATTGTACAGGATTATCCACCATATAAACAAACTAAAAAAGAAAAACCACCTGGTCATCACTCTAGATGCTGAAAAAGCCTTTGACAAAATCCGACACCCCTTCATGATAAAGGTATTGAAGAGATCAAGGACATCAGGAACATACCTAAACATAAAAAGCAATATGCAGCAAACCAACAGCCAACATCAAACTAAATGGCCAGAAACTCAATGTGATTCCTCTAAAATCAGGAACAAGACAAAGCTGTCCATTCTCTCCATATCTCTTGAAGTTCTAGCTAGAGCAATAGGACAACAAAAGGACACCAAAGGGATACAAATTGGAGGGGAAGAAGTCAAACTTTCATTATTTGCAGATGATATGATAGGTTATATAAGTGACCCAAAAAATTCTACCAAGGAACTCCTACAGCTGATAAACACCTTCAGCAAAGTGGCAGGATACAAGATCAACTCAAAAAAATCAGTAGCCACCGGGCGTTGGTGGCGCACGCCTTTAATCCCAGCACTCGGGAGGCAGAGACGGGTGGATCTCTGTGAGTTCGAGGCCAGCCTGTTCTACAAAGCGAGTTCCAGGACAGCTTCCAAGACAATACAGAGAGACCCTGTCTCGAAAAACCAAAAAAAAAAAAAAAATCAGTAGCCCTACTATATACAGAGAAGGAAATCAGAGAAACATCACCCTTTACAATAGCCACAAACAACATAAACTATCTTGGGGTAATGCTAACCAAACAAGGGAAAGACCTGTATAAAAATAACTTTGAGTCTTTAAAGAAAGAAATTAAAGAAGATACCAGAAAATGGAAAGATCGCCCATACTCTTGGATAGGTAAGATCAACACAGCAAAAATGGCAATCTTGCCAAAAGGAATCTGCAGATTCAATGCAATCCCCATCCAGCACAATTCTTCACAGACCTTTAAAGAACAGTACTCAACTTTATATGGAAAAACAAAAAAAACCCAGGATAGCCAAGACACTCTGACACTTTTTTTAAGGCACTGCATTTTCAGAATATTGTCTTGGCACCATGGTTTTATTTTCTTTGTATTACAAGTCTATGTTTACTTGTTTACGTTTATAGTGAAATCCAACACTGGGTTAGAGCCACTGAGTTCGTGTTTAGGCCAGTAGGTGGGTGCTGATACCCTTCATAAAGATGCAGAGAGCAGGCAGGAGCAATAGAAGAGCAGGATGAGCTCAGCTTTGGGTGGCTGTGGTTGGAGGCATCAATGGAGACAGACACTGCCAGAAGGCAGCTGATGAGATGAGGCTGGAGCGGAGACGGGAACTGGACATCGTCAGTGCTCATGTGGGAGAGAGTCATGAGGAGGAGAAGGTTATTCAGGGTGACAGTGTGGAGGAAAAGGGGAGGGAGCCTGGCATGGCATTGGCAGAGACACATCAGGGAAAGGGCTGAGCAGGAAAAGGAGCCTGGGGAGCAATCAGAAAGGCTGAAGAGAAGGCAGGAGTTACTAGAGCCACTAGCATCAAGGAAAATGGGAATGGGAATTCCCAGCAGGTAATAGCCAATAGCACCAACAGTGCAGACTGACTCAAAGTAGTTAAGAGGATGGTCAGGACAAATTTGTGTTCAACTGTAGGTCACCGGTGGCCCTGCTGAAGGTGACTTCTGGGAAGGATGTGTGGGAGGACAAACAAAGCAGATGAGATGGTAAAGAAGAGGTAGCATGCATGTGGACTGTTAGTGGAAGCTATAAAGACTAGGGCAGGATGATCACGTGTTCAAGACCAGCCCGGCTACACAATGGCAAAGCAGAGCAAAATGATGACAATTAAATCCAAAAGATCAGTTGGAAACATATAATAAGTTCAATGGAAGATGGAAGATGGAATACTGAATGAATCTCCTAAATAGTAGAAAATGTGCAAAATGGGGGGAAAGCGCATGTTGGGTTTTGCTCTGTTTTGCTTTAATCAAATGGAGAATCTGCTAGAGTCCAAGAGGCAGAGACAGGGGACTGAAAGTTCCAAACTATTCTGGGACAAGACCCTGGTTACAAAAATGATAAATATGGACTCAATCCAGGTAATTGTTTTTCAGGCCAATGGGAGTTTAAAAAGAAAACATTTTAAGGATGCCAGTGACTTAGTAGGTGAAGGCACTTGAGCCCATCCCTGAATCCCACAAGGTGGCAAGAGAGAACTCCTGAGCATTGTCGTCTGACCTACACACATACACACATACACACACACACACACACACACACACACACACCAAAGTCTGTACGAGAGTACAATCAATTAATCAATAAAACAAAATAGTCTGTCATACGTAGACACCTTGGAAATGTATATAGCAAGGATGATGAACAAGGAGGAGGGGTTTAGCTATAGATTCAAATACATTAAGAAAAGACAAAAGTAATCAATCACTAATTATCAGATCATAGTTCATCACTTGACTTAGCATAAAGTATTTCAATAGTCTCCATAAGGTGAATGCTGAGTAAGATTTTCATTATCTCCTCAAGAAATGGCAAATGCTGCACTCCCATGGGTCACCCCATGTCAACGTGCCCCTTGTGTTTTAAGCCACCAAAGGCACAGGAAAATGAGTTGCTAGGTCTCTCAAAAGGATACTCTTTTGAGTTTAAAATGATGATCTCATGTCTGTTCATTGTAATATTTATTATGCTTTAGAAGCTAGCATGAAATAAACATGACTGACAAAAAAAAAAGAAATGGGAAATTTGTGAGCAAAAAAAGGGAAGTGATTGACATCTGAAACCAAACAGAAAAAGGTCACACTAGCAAGCAACAGGAGTGTGTGCATGTAAGAATGGCCTGCCAACAGTCAGGCATACAGTATGGGATGTCCAGAGGGCACTCCACCCTCAGCAGTCAACTATTTGCCACAGAGAGATGCCAGGAGATTGTGAGCCCACCGGTGACCTCGCCAGGTTCCATTAGGTAGCTCCAATCTAATGGGCACACAAATGGACCTGGTTAAAGTAAATGGGTCACAAAACAAACCCCTAAAGTCTAGGGAAGGGGCTGGTAGGGAGGGCAAGTTGGCAGGGGCGGGAGGGAGACAAGAGATGGTAGGAAAAGAGATCATGATCAGAATGCATTATATACAGGTATAGAGTTCTCAAAGAGAAAGTTTTAAATTCATACAAATTACACGTAAAGATGAGAGAGGGACAGCACAGTGGGACAGTGGTTGCCTAGCATGAGTCCATCCTTACACAGACTTCAATCTCTGTGCTGAAATCTGGATCTCCGTGTCACCAAGAAAAGCTGGAAGACTTGAAAGCACTTGTCTCTGCTGGGCAAGCAATGGGGAGTCCGAAGGCTGTCAAACAGCTATGTGACGTTTTGGTGGTTTTGCTTTTTTTTAATCACATTTGACTTGTTTAAACTTTGATTGACATTGACACTGATTGACTCTCAGGAATAAATAGTCCCCAGTTTTAGCGTAACTCTACCTACTGAGGTGAACCATTGGAAAGGTGGCTCCCTGAAGTGCCCTGTTCCTGTGTCTGGCATGCTTGCCCAGACAGAATCGACCTGTGGAGATGAACTCCCTTACCTGCACTGGGAAACTCTTGCCTGGTGTGCTCTGGCCACAGCTGCCTCTCTGGCTTGTGTCTCAGGAGGAAGAAAGATGGGAAAGCCAGGTAAATGTGGCTGTGGGGCCGGGTGGTGGTGATATTTTCCCTTAGCCTGAGATGTCAGTCTTTGGGTTTCAGTGACCCCCTCTAAGTTGAACAAATTGTAAATTCCCTGCTGTGTCTCCAGACTTCCATGTGGAGGTGTCTGGTGAACAAGCAGATGTTGGATCTGCAATGAGAGATCGCAGAAGGATTGAGGATCTCCATCACACTCGAGGATGAGATTTCCCAGAGAGAATGGGATGCCTGAGATGAGAAAATGCCCAAGACACAGCTGTAAGGAAACATCAGCATTAAAACAGGAAGAGCAAAGCAAACTAAGGGACTCCTGGGGCTAGCACTATCTCTCAGTGCTGGTCTTGAATGTCAGTGATAGGGAATGAGTTCTCCCTGCTTGCTAAGAGTCCTGAACACGTTATAGGAAGCAAATGCTCAGAGTGACCGACGAAAGGGGGAGGAGGTAAGGGTGGAGAAAGGCACTGGTGGTTATCTGGGGCCACTTCCCCACTGACAGTGGAAACAGTTTTCTGTCTACTTTGCCTCGTCCTGTTACCGTATTCCCATTAGCACAGGTCCCAGGAGAACCTGGCAATACAAGTGCTTCCAGGAAGGGTCAGTAGAAGGCCACCCACCCCTCTGCTAAGTGGACTTGGTCCAGATTAGAGCATGTGTCACTCTGAGCCATGTGGCATAGAGGCTGGACAAATATGCACTTTCCCCATGCTGGGGGCAAAGGTCAAGGGGACTGGGCACTGAGCAGAGAGGCAATCATGTGCTAAAAGCAAAAAGAGGCTGCCAAGTGTATCCAACAGAGGTTAGCCGTTTTAGAAGAAATAAAAATTTCAAGTAGCAACGTGCCATGCTGGCCCCTAGGAGGTTACTAACGAATTGTTAGCTTTTGATTGGTCCAAGATGCAGGAGGTCTCACCAGCAAGAATCTCCCTCCTCTCCCCTATATCCTGGCTATACTAGGCTTTCTGTAGATTCTTCCCAGGTGGATTTCACTCCCAGGGAGAGTGGAGAGAACCATGCAGAAGCACCCAGGCTTTGGAGTTGGCAGCCACACTTGAACCCATGTCATTAGTGTAACACTTCAGAAGTTTATAAACGTCATGCATTTCAGTTTCCTCATCTGTGTTTTGGAGATGACCTCCAAGGGCTGAGGGGCTATTTGCAAAAGGGTACCACTAACTGCCCAGCAAGGGCTCTCAGCTCTTGCTTTCTGATGACCATCTTAATCATGATAGTCACCCTCAGGCCACCCTCATTGTGGCTTTTCCCAACTCTTTGCCACTTAGACACATCCAGATCAACAACAAGCTTTTCTCTGTGGTCCATCGGTAAGTAGTATTCTGACATCACACTACCAAGCTATCCCGCACTGGAAACTGCTTGCTCTGATCCTTGGATACACACTGACAGGCTTTTGTAACTCTCAGCCCTTTACCTAGTTCTTTGAGAAAACATCACATTTCTCAGTTTCCTCCGCAAGCATGAGAACTTGGTGTGGTTCCTGATCTAAAATCTCCAGGAGGAATCAAGATCCTCAGTGTAAACGCACACACACACACACACACCAAGTGCTGCCATGTGACCAGGTAGCCGGTATAGCTGTAGCCTCGGTGAGACAGCCTTCTTTAGCCGTTGTAAATCACCAGCCATGGGTACTGTGTTTTCTGGTCTCCATCCTTGGCACAGTGAGGGTTCCTCGTTTGCCCTTTCCCTTTGAAGTTCATGCCCTCAGGCACCTGGCTAAATTTAGCTCTTTTCGTTCAGGGATCTTTCCTGACCGTCCACAGCTGTGGTAGTTTTGGCCATTCCCCAGACAGGGCTTAGGGCTGACTCCCCTCAGCTAGAGGTCTCTTCGGGTCTGCGGACTGATATGCCACTTGCACAATTGGTCCTTGCAGTCACTTTAGGCCAACAGTATTTGCTTTGAGAATCAATTTGTGCTCTTGGAAGCTGAAGCCCTTCATTCTAGCTCCTGACCCTTTGGCCCTCCTTTGTCATCTCTTCCTTGCTCTGCAGCAATTGCTCATAGCTCTCTTCACTTCCCATTAAAGCTGGGAAGGAAATACACGACTAATGACTATGAAGTATTTCCCAGACTTTTCTCCAGGGGCAAGTCCTCAGTCCTTGAAGATCCAGCAAAGTGAGGTATCCTTCCTTCCTTCCTTCCTTCCTTCCTTCCTTCCTTCCTTCCTTCCTTCCTTCCTTTCTCTCTCTCTCTCTTTCTTTCTTTGGTTTAATGTATTTATTTTAGCTGGGTGTGATAGCATACACCTTTAAATCCAGCACTCAGGAGGCAGAGGCACTAGATCTCTGTGAGTTCAAGGCAACCTGGGCTACAGAGTCAAGGACAGCCAGAGATTTATAGTGAGACCCTGTCTCAAAAAACAGAAAACAAATAACAACAAAAATGCATTTGATGTTTGTATGCCTGAGTCTGTGCATGCTCACCACATGCGCTCAGGACTCTGCAGAGGTGAGAAGAGGGCATCGAATGCCCTGGGACTGGAGTACAGTAGTTGTAAGTCTTATGTGGGTGCTTGGAACAAAACCCGAGTCCCCTGAAAGAGTCTGTTACTACTGAGTCATCTCTGCAGCCCCCATTAGGTGCTACCGATTCTTGAGTTATTCTAACTAAGCACAACAGAGGCTTCAGTCAGAATCCCTTGCTAGGCAGTTAAATAAGAGAAACACATGTAAAGGCTTTTTTATAGGATTAGATGTGCTCATCTTCAAAGGCCCAGCATAAGGAACATAGATAGATCATACTCAGCCTTTTATCGGTTTCCTTTTTTTTTAATATAAGCTATGAATAAATCAACCAATCAGCAAGCATGCATGGATATCTGTCTTCATTCAACTAGCTAGAAGCCTTAAAAACTGAACAAGAGAATGATGTAAGAGTATAGGAAATGAGGGCTATCTTAAGCACTCAGGGTAACACTTGAAGAGGATTCAATAGGGCCTCTGTCCTCCTAGAATTTGAAGACTAAATGATAAAGCCAAAGTGGCCCATGTAAAACAAGATCAGAGCTAGCACTAAATGTGAAGAACGCTCTGGAGAGGCTTTGCAGAGGAGGCAGGTTTGTGCTGACCTGGAAGGATAGGGAGGCTTTGAATAGCTATGGGAGAAGGGGGAGACTTATCAGCAGAAAAGAACACGATGAGCAAAGGCCAGAAGAGACAATGGGCAGGAAGCATACACACGTGTGACTGGGGGGTGGCTGTAAAGAGCTGACCACATTCCAATGCATATGAGGGAGAGAGCAGACTGGGTGTGGTTCACATTTGCAGGGCCTTGAGAGCCAGTCAAACTCAGTCACCTGGTAACGTGAGACAGCTCCTGTTAGAGAATGGAGGGGGGGGGGGGGGGCATCTTGCCTATCTTTTTCTTCTAGGAACCACAACAAATGACCTTTTACTTAGATTCACCCTCATCCTAATCAGCTGTCTGTCTTTTCTTCCTGGAGAACCATGTCAAGAGGTACCTGTAAGACCAAAGCAAGGGACCACAGACCAACGAGACCACTCACTGTGTACATGTCCTGCCACGAAGGGTTCTGGTCACATCTGGGCGCAGATATCCATGAGAAGAGTGAACTACTTGGAGGTGGTTGGGGTCATCAAAGAATATTGCAAATAGAGATTCTGAGAGTAAAGGCTATGCCCTGGATTGGAAAAGAATACAGATACTCCTGAGTGGCCACTGTCCTGACACGTGACGGGGACCACAGTTGCTGACCACAGAGAAAGAGGTCGGGCTGATTTTAGGTATTTGGCTGACAGGTCACATGAAGAAACTATTCCTTTAGAACAGCTCTTGACAAGGGAAGCAAAGCTCCTGCAAAACTAAGGTTAGTATAGGATCCCCAGTAACTCTTTAAACCAAAGCAAACACGTAGACAGGCCTTGTTTGCTCTGCACAGGGCTGGTCTCCTGCCCTTAGTCACCTGATTTCCAAGGCTCCTGGTTGATTTCCTGGGGTCAAAGATGAGAACACACAGCTGGTACTCAAAAGACAAGACGGGGGTTGCTAGACAATCAGAGGAGTGGGTGTACACGCAGGTCTCCTTTTAAATGGTGAGGTTTCATTTGGTTTGGAGAAGTCAAGCTTGCTCAGGGGCTGGAGAGATGGATTTCCTGTTAAGAGCACTGGCTCCTCTTAGGACCAGAGTTTGGATCCTAGCACCCACATAAGGTGGCTCACAACTGCCTCCAGAGGACCTGAGGAACCTCCTTGACCTCAGCAGGCACCCTTCCCCTCCAAGACACACTCATACAGATAAATAAGTGATAAATAAATCTGAGACAGAGGGGGGAGGGAGGGAGAGAGAGAGAGAGAGAGAGAGAGAGAGAGAGAGAGAGAGAGAGAGAGAAAGAAAGGAACAAAGGAAGGATGAACAAATGCAGCTTAATCAGGCTTGGATGTAGTTCAATTAGAAGAACATTTGCCTAGCACCACAAGGCCCGGGCACCATGCATAACTGGGTGTGTAATTCCAGCACTTAAGAAATAGGAACAGCTGGGCAGTGGTGGTCCACACCTTAATCCCAGAACTCAGCAGGCAGAGGCACCAGATCTCTGTGAGTTCAAGGCCAGCCTGGTTTACAGAGCAATTTCCAGGACAGCCAGGGCTACACAAAGAAACCCTGAGCTAAAAATGAAAGAAATGGAAAACAAGCCAAGCATAGTGGTGCATGTCTTTAATCCTAGTGCTTTCCAAGGCCAAAGCAGGAGAATCTGTGCTTTCAAGTCCAGCCTGGTCTAAAAAGAAGAAGAAGAAGAAGAAGAAGAAGAAGAAGAAGAAGAAGAAGAAGAAGAAGAAGAAGAAGAAGAAGAAGAAGAAGAAGAAGAAGAAGAAGAAGAAGAAGAAGAAGAAGAAGAAGAAGAAGAAGAAGAAGAAGAAGAAGAAGAAGAAGAAGAAGAAGAAGAAGAAGAAGAAGAAGAAGAAGAAGAAGAAGAAGGAAGAAGAAGAAGAAGAAGAAGAAGAAGAAGAAGAAGAAGAAGAAGAAGAAGAAGAAGAAGAAGAAGAAGAAGAAGAAGAAGAAGAAGAAGAAGAAGAAGAAGAAGAAGAAGAAGAAGAAGAAGAAGAAGAAGAAGGAAGAAGAAGAAGAAGAAGAAGAAGAAGGAAGAAGAAGAAGAAGAAGAAGAAGAAGAAGAAGAAGAAGAAGAAGAAGAAGAAGAAGAAGAAGAAGAAGAAGAAGAAGAAGAAGAAGAAGAAGAAGAAGAAGAAGAAGAAGAAGAAGAAGAAGAAGAAGTGGAAATCAGACAATCAGAAATTCAAGTTCGGGCCGGGCGTTGGTGGCACACGCCTTTAATCCCAGCACTCGGGAGGCAGAGGCAGGCGGATCTCTGTGAGTTCAAGGCCAGCCTGGTCTACAAAGTGAGCTCCAGGACAGCCTCCAAAGCTACAAAGAAACCCTGTCTCGAAAAACCAAAAAATAAAATAAAATAAATAAATTCAAGTTCATCCTTAGCTATATACAAAGTTTGAAGCCAGCCCATTCTATATGTGATCCTTCTTGAAAAACAAACAAACAAAATTATTGATCGGGAAAAAGTCCCAAAGAATGTAAATCTGGAACACCTAGAATCTTCAGCAGAAGTGTGTCTCTTCTACCTCTATTTGAGGGTCCCACATTAGTAGATGGGAAATAATACCAAAAATAGTCTATAGAGGTCCAGATATCCAGCACACTAAAAACAGTACTGACAAGCTTTGAGGTAGTGACAGGGTCATGACTGGGACTCCCAGCAGGCCGTCACAACAGCATGCTCCTGGCTTCTCCGTGAACATTCTCCAATCTTCCTTACCTCCTAGCCTCCAGGAGAGGCTGCCTCCACTCAGACATGTCAGTTTGTGTAACCCCCAAGTGACCTGCCCTGTGGAACTTACAATCTTGCTTAGGGCACGGAATGAGTGTGATACCTACATACAGCAAATAAAAGAGTGCAGGCCGTATATAGATGCTAAGGAATGGTGGCATTTGAAAAATGCAGGGTAGGTGTAGAACAAGTTTTCGTATCTCAGAATGAACAATGAAGGAGACATTACCTGTGATGGAATCTGAAGTCCTTAGCCTGACTCATAGCACTTTTCCCAAGCCCAAATCCACCATCTTTTCCAGCCTTACGTCCCAGGATTCATTTCCACAGTCAAACTGGATCACCCCCCCCCCCCATGTTTCTTTCCCCACAGCTGGATTTTCTGTTGTTTCATTTTGCTTGACGGTCTCTTTTCTTCTCTGCCTCTTCAAATCCTAACCATGTTCCAGATCTGGCTCATGTTGCTCCTGTTTCTCAAATTCTTCCCAGCCCATGCCAGCCTCCCATGCCCTCACCCTCCTGAACTCACAACGTTCCCTGTCCGCCAGCACATGATACCCAGACTCATGGCCTGCAAGGCCACCTTTTCATTTGTGCACATTCTTGTATGTTTCTTTTTAGAGAATTATTTTCTTCTTACTTTGTGTGTATTAGTGGTTTGCCCCCATGTATTTTACCACGCGCATGCCTCTTCCCTCAGAGGCTCAAAGAGGGCATCGCATGTCTTAGAACTGGAGTTACGCTTGGTTGTGAGCTGGAGACTGCACCTGGTCCTCTGTAGGAGGAACAAGT
Source organism: Mesocricetus auratus (assembly GCF_017639785.1). Taxonomy (NCBI): domain Eukaryota; kingdom Metazoa; phylum Chordata; class Mammalia; order Rodentia; family Cricetidae; genus Mesocricetus; species Mesocricetus auratus. The sequence goes on from NW_024429266.1 coordinate 37,326,402, forward strand.
GCTCTTGACTACTGAGCCCTCTCTCCAGGCTCTTGCCATAGCTTCTTACCTTGGACCCTTCTTGCCCTTTGATCCCTTTGTGTAGCGTCCCTCCAACCACTTTATGCTGTCTGTGAGAGGTGACATTTATACACCCTGCAGCATCTAGCTCAGGTCTAGCCTACGGTCAGTGAAGATCAATAGCTCTTTGTCAAAGGAGTGACACTGGAAAACGTTAAAGACATGTATTTGTTTCTTTGCTTGCTTGCACATCACACAGGGGACTTCAGCACACTTGTGGAAGTCAGAGGACAATTCTCTAGAGTCATTTCTGTCCTTTTACCACCATGTACATCTTGGGGTCGAACTCAGATCATCAGACTTGACAGCAAACACCTGAACCTACTGACCCATCTTGCTGGCCTTGGGAAATGCCTTAATGTTTAACTGTTTCTTCATTTGTTCCACCTGAAGGAGAGGGGAGGTGGGGGCTATTGACCACAGGTCTATATGAGGCACTTACTTGCTCAGCACTTTCTGACACGGTGTCACTTAAATGGCATCTCCTTCAGACTGGTTAATATCTCCAGTTTATGTAGTATGAAAATGGGATTCAAAGATGTTGCCAGCCTGTTCAAAGTCAGCAATGAGACGAGCTGGGAGGCAAACGCTGGTGTACCTGGTGGGACTACCATGCTTGCTCTCTCCTGCGCATGAGCTAAGCTCCCCGCTGCGTTGCCTCCACATCCTCTGCTGTTAGGACTGCTGTTGGGTTTCTTCCTGAGGAGGAGGAGGAGGAGGGGGAGGAGGAGGAGGAGGAGGAGGAGGAGGAGGAGAGGGAGGAGGAGGAAGAGGAGGAGGAGGAAGAGGAGGAGGAGGAAGAGGAGGAGGAGGAGGAGGAAGAGGAGGAGGAGGAAGAGGAGGAGGAGGAAGAGGAGGAGGAGGAGGAGGAAGAGGAGGAGGAGGAAGACTAGTCATTTTGTCCAAAGGCCTTTAGCCACTGCTACCCTGAGACACAGGCTCTCCTTCCTGTTCTGTAAGTGTCCATGTCCAATGAAAGCCTTCACTTTGTCTGAGGACAGAGGGTGAGTTGAAAGTCACATGAGAAAGATTGCTCAGACAGTCAGGCCCTCAGGAAGCAAGCTCAGAGACAGACCCAACCTTCCAAGGCTCCACAAGCACAGGTTACCCCCAGAACTTGCTCCAGGGATGCTAAGAAGGAACTACCTGATACAGCATGAAAACTGCCTCCATTCTGGAACTGGCATGTTCCCAAGGCAGGAAAGAAGGTCTGGGAGAGCAGGCCAGGTCAGCCCCCAGCTCTGCTCACCCTGTACAGCTTCAAGCTTTCTACGCCTTGTCTGTTGTTTCTAACTGCCTTCCTGCTTCTCTTATCTCCCTCAGCAACCTCCAGCCCCCACCCCACCCCAATTGCATCACCCTCAACCGAGCTTGTTTCCCCAGGGCCTGCAGCTGTGGCTGGGTTGCCCTGGTGACAGTCACACTCCAGATTTGGAAAGGGAACTAATTTATGAGGTCAGGGAGAAAGCTAGGGTGGGGCGTAGTAGGGACAGGACAGAGACTCTGAACTTGTGCTAGACTCCCTGGAAATGCAGAAAGGGACTGAGCATGCCCAGACCCAATGCCACCCACATGCCCCTGTGTCTGTTCTCTGTTGAGCAACCCTCACCCTCATGTAGGGCCTAGAGGGGTTTGGTATCTGAGGAGAGAAGCTGTCTGGAGAGAGGCGAACAAAGGGCAGGTGTGGAAGTGGGGTAACAGGCTAAGTCCAGCACCGGAGAGACCGAGGCAGACAGAGACCCATCTCAAAATAAACAAATTAGGATGTGGTTAACGGGGAGAACTGCCCACTCTTTCTCATCATCCTCTAGAGTCCTCAGGAAATGAAAATTAGAGATAGGTTTAATACTGACAGATAGGTTTAAGAAGTTTAACTGCACACCTAAGAGCTAAGAGTGTGCATGTGTGTGTATGAGAGAGAGAGAGACAGAAACAGAGACAGAGACAGAGGAGGTGTTTTCTTTTCAAACAGGGCAGTCCAGCCAGGCAGTGGTGGTACGCACCTTGAGTTCCAGCACTAGGGAGCCAGAGGCATGCAATATCTGAGTTTGAGGCCAGCCTGGTCTACAGAGTGAATTCCAGGATAGCCAGGGTTACACAGAGAAACCTTGTCTAGAAAAACAAAATGAAAGAAAATCAACCAAACAACAACAACAAACAAAATGACAACAAAAACAAAATAAACAGGGCCTTTCTGTGTATGTATCCCTTGTTGGCCTGACTCTCTCTCTCTCTCTCTCTCTCTCTGGAAGCACTAGAGATTGAACCCAAGGCCTTAAGGTGTGTGGAGCGTGCACTCGCGCGTGCGTACGTGTGTATGTGTGTGTGTATGTGTGTGTGTGTAGTACATGTCCTCAAAGGTGTGCATGCACACACATGTGTAGAAAGTGCAGCGGATGCTGTACAAAAGTGAAGTCTTCCTGGAGAATAAGATTATTGCAGCCTCCAGAGGGAAGGAGCTTGATTTAGTCCCAGTTACTTGGGAGACTGAGGCAAAAGAATAAAAATAGATAGACAGACAGACAGACAGACAAATCAAGGTCTCCCTAGGCTACACAGTGAATTCAAGACTGACCAAGTAACCCACTCAAAGCCTTTCTCAAAACCAAAGGTACAAGAGGGCTGGGGAGGTAGCTCAGTGCTTGAGAGCTTTGCCCAGCTTGTATGAGATCCTAAATTCAAGACCCAGAAACTAAATGCCTAATTAATTAAAATTCAAGAATTCAGGAAAGTTCATCAAGTCTTGGAGCAGAGCTTCTCAACCTTCTTAATGCTGTGACCCTTTAAAACAGTTCTTCATGTTGTAGTGACCCTCAACCATTAAATTATTTTGTTGCTATTTCATAACTGTGATTTTGCTACTCTTATGAACCATAATGTAAACATCTGATATTCAGGATTTCTGATATTTAACCCCTAAAGGGGTCATGACCCACAGGTTGAGAATTGAATTGCTGTCTTAGAAGATTCTGCCCTTTGATCCTCTTTGTCTGCAAAATTTCTTACAGAAAGTTTGACCCATATATGATAAAATTGTGTGTGTCTTGGCGAAATGTAACCTGTCACACACCATTTCCACAACAATGACACCTTTGCTATTGCAGAGTGTTATGGCAGTATGAATATAAACTTCAGAACCAGGCACTTGGCAAAAGCCTGGCATGAGTTTTAGCTGGGCAGACATCTGTAAAGCAGGCAACCGTGCTCCCCCACACACAGTTGTCGTGAGAAACAGTGACAGGATCTCCATCCCTTGCTGAAGCTGAATACCTGGCATGCACTTGGCACGCAGTAGGTGTGCTGATTGTTTTTTTGCCAGCTCAACATAAACCTAGACATATCTGGGAAGAAGGACCCTTGACTGAGAAAGTGCCTCCATACAATTGGCCTGTAGGCAACTCTATAGGACATTTTTTCTCAATTAGTGATAGATTTAGCCCAGCCCATTGTAGCTGGCTCCATCCCTACACAGGTCCTGGTGTGTATAGGAAAACAGAGTGAGCGAGCCATAGGGAGCAAGTCAATAAGCAGCACCCCTCCATGGCCTCTACGTCAGTTCCTACTTCCAGGTTTTGCCTTGCTTATGACCCTCCTCTGACTTCCCTGGATGATGGAGTACAATGAACCCTTTCCTCCCCAAGCTGCTTCTGGTCAGCGTGTTCTACCATAGCAATAGAAACCCTAAGACGGTAGACGAAGGCTGCTGTGATCCTACAAGGAGTCAGAACCATTTACAGCAGCTTACTACAAATATAACTATTTTGAATGGCATGCTGTCTATGTCTATACCACCCCAAATGAGCCCGGTCCTGCCTGGTCTCAGAAGCAATGGTGCAATGACAAACTGCCTCAGAGCAGAGTCACAACTACGGTATGAACTGTGGGTCAAATTCTACCAGCTGCCCACTTAGTACAGTTACTGACAGTTGAGTCTCACAGTTTTAACCCCTTTTGGTGGAGGGAGATGTCTGTAATTCCACTCAAAAAATAGAGTCAGGAGGACTAGAAATTCAAGGTCATCCTCAGTTATATGTTGACTTTTGGGCCAGCCTGGCTAAGTGAGATTCTGTCTCAAATAAACAAGCAATAGTAACAAAATCCCCAGGAAGCACACAGATTCCAATGTCTACACAGGGTTTTCCTGAAAGGCAGTCACACTCATTCATTCGACACGTCTTCTTTGCTGCCGTGGTGCTTCAGTGGCAGAGCTGAGTAGGTGCCACAGAGATTCCAGGGTTGACACAGCCTAACACACTTCTTGTCCCCACAGAAAAGACTGGCTGATCCTCCAGTGGGCTCAATAGGCCAGTGCCAGCCTAGCTCACCATCACCAAGCCGAGGCAATACTTTTTCCTCAACCATCAAAAAACGTCCTCACCAGCACACACACACGCTCCCTGGCTCATTCATCAGGATGTTGTTAACACCAGCTGGCCTCCACTTTGGAAAGTATAAGACAGGATTAGGCTGTAAAGTATGACTGTTATTTTCTGAGCAAGCACTCGGGGGTGGTGCAATTCCAGTCACCCCTACTGAAAACCATTCAATGTGGCCTTTGTTCACCCAGCCCTTGATCTTTCATTCTTATTACAATTTCTCAGGGCCTGCTGTGTCCTATTTGAACTGGCTCAGCTGGGGGGAAAGACAGGAAAAAAAAATGAGCGGACTTTGTCCACACCTTCAGTCAGACTGGAGAGGGATCAAAAAGAAGAAAATGAGGTAGAAGAAACATTAAAATACATACTTCAGATTCCCTGTGTACCAGGCACTTCGAAGAAATACGGTAATTGCCCTAGTTAGACTTACTATTGCTGTAATAAAACACAATGACCAAAGGCAAGTTGGGGAGGAAAGGGTTTATTTGGCTTATACTTCAGCTTGCTGTTTATCTTTGGAGGAAGTCAGGACAGGAACTCAAGTAGGGCAGGAACCTGGAGGCAGGAGCTGATTTAGAGGCTGTGGAGGGACGCTGCTTACTGACTTGTTCCCCATGGCTTGCTCAGCCTGCTTTCTAATAGAATCCAGGACCACCAGCCCAGGGATGGTATTACCCACAGTGGACTGGATCCTTCCCTATCAATCACTAATTAAGATAATGCCCTACTAGCTTGCATACAACCTGATCTATGGAAGGGTTCTCTCAGTTTGAGGTTCCCTCCTGTCTAGCTTGTGTGAAGTTGACGTAAAACTAGTCAGAGAGAGCAGGAGACAAAAAGGGGGGCCTTATAGAACAATACAATGAATGCTATAATAGAAGTATGGACAGCACGAGGGAGGGAAAAAAGTAACTCATTGTTTTACAGTCCTGAAGAGGAACATTAGAAGTCACAGGAAGGTGACAGCCTTGTACCAAGAGACCCTGAATAATGGAGAAGCTGCTGAGGTAAGAAGAAAGGACCAAGCCAGGCGTTGGTAGCGCACGCCTTTAATCCCAGCACTCGGGAGAGAGAGGCAGGCGGATCTCCGTGAGTTCAAGGCCAGCCTGGTCTACAGAGCGAGTTCCAGGACAGCCTCCAAAACAATACAGAGAAACCCTGTCTTGGGGGAGAAAAAAAAAGGAAGAAGAAGAAAGGGCCAAAGACCTCACATATCAATGAGCCAGGTCACATGTGGACATTTGAGCAGGAGGGCTCGTGGGATTAGTAGACTCCCAGAAATAAAATGGGATTACGCTGTAAAAGACTTTCTGTCTGGGAGAAAAGTTCTACTCTAGGAGAGATGAGACGTCTCTGAAGATTTAAAGAGAAGAGAGAATAAGTGTGAGCTTTCAAGGTCATTGTTGGTTGCAATATGGAGGGAATCACAGGCAGGAAAAAAGCTTGAATTTAAGTAAACAGATGAGAACTGGAGAGAGACATCTCCTGCTCTTCCAGAGGACCTGAGTTCAGTTCCCAGCACCCACATTAGGCAGCTCACAAACACCTGTACCTCCAGCTCCTCTTGACTTCACGGCACTTGCACACACATGGCATTTACTCACACACACACACGTATAAAAATAAATCTTGAAAAGTAAGCAAACAGTTCATGTATGACAGAGAAGGTTGGTAAGCGGAAATATCATGATATAGAGTTAATAAGATACTATGACATATTAAATTTGGATGAAGGGAAAGAAAGAGAACAAGGATGAAGCCTGGTCTCTGACATGGGAATCTAGACAGATACTGGTGCCCAGTTTTGGAAAGAGTAAATGACAGAAGAGCAGTATTTAAACTGGCAATGGAAACTTACTTGGGTGTGATGAGTTTGGAAATCAACTTACAGCATGACAGTCAGGATTACACAGGTCTAGTAGGCAGTTACTGATATTGTGGGGTACCAGCTCAGAAATGCAGGTGCTACAGATATGAAATGAAGAATTATCAAGAAGTGGGGAGACTAGAGAGATGGGTCAGTGGTCAAAAGCACCATCTGCTCTTCCAGAGGACCTGGGTTCAATTCCCAGCACCCACATGGCAACTCACAACAATCTGTAACTCCAGTTCCAAGGTATCTGATGCCCTTTTCTGGATCCTGCAGGCACAAGGCATCAATGTGGTACACAGATACACATGCAGGCAAAATACCCATACACATAAAATACAGTTAAATTAAAAATAAAGAAAAAGAATGGTTGGGGGAGCCGGGTGTTGGTGGCGCACGCCTTTAATCCCAGCACTCGGGAGGCAGAGGCAGGTGGATCTCTGTGAGTTCGAGGCCAGCCTGGTCTACAGAGCAAGTTCCAGGACAGCCTCCAAAGCCATAGAGAAACCCTGTCTCGAAAAACCAAAAAAAAGAAAAAAAGAAAAAGAATAGTTGGAGGACAGGGTCTTGTGGAAACTTGTGATTTGCAGGGCTTTCACCCTTGCAGAAGTGTTCCTCCTCTGAGCCTCCTACAGGACTTAAGCCATAAACCCCATGGCATGAATTTCTCTGTAAAGAGGTCTGCCATGAGCTGAGTAAGAGCCAGCTTTCTTCTCTCTGCAGCACACTGCACAGTGCCACCGAAGAAGAAAAACAGTGGCTAAACTCCCAAGCATCACTCCTAATACAAACTCCCAATTTTGCTTAGCTTGAGCCAAACAGTATGGAATTCAGAAAAACAAGGCACCAGGCCAATGGCAAGCTGAGATCTACGTCCAGGTCTACAAATAATCCCTGAGTCCTACCAAGGAGAGAGGGAGGTTTTCACACTTGACTTCCTTACAATACTAATAAGATTAACTTGCTTAAACCTCAGATGGGTTCCTCTTGACCTACTCCTTGTACTTCACAGAACTGCATAGAATTTAGGCATGCTAGACCCCATGAACATTGTTCTAATAACCCTAAATATGCAAATGACTCAGATCGATACAATGACTTAAAACTATAAGCCTGCTGCAGCAGAACCCACGTAACAGAAGGAAAGAGTCAATCCTGGTGCAGTAAGCCCTCATTACAGTTTTATAAATCATTAAAATAAGTCATAAAAATTAACATTCTGTTCATCAAAGGAGAGCATTAAAAGAATGAGAAAGCAAACCAGAATTCTTTAAAATCCCTTAAATAGTAGTTAAGGAAAACAAGAAGCAAAATAGTGCAAAAACTAGGGAGAGATGGCTCAGGGACTCTCTTCTGGCCTCTGTAAGCACCAGGCATGTAGGAGAAACTGCGGCCAGTCTACCCAAGCTACAGTCGCCCTGCCCTCCACCTCCAGTGTCCAGTCCGCGTGAGCATGTGCATGTGTGACAGGCATGTCCTCCCTGAACCAAGCCACCAAGCCGCCAAGCCTGCCTCTACGCCCAGAAACTGCTGATGGAGAGACATCTGACCCAGAGATACCAATAAGGAAAGGACAACGGAGCGAAATCAGCCGCCTGAGCCAATAGGACATTGGGAGGGGGTATAAAAGCTGGTCTAACTTAATAAAGGAGTCTGTAGCATGCTCTGCTACTCACTACTCACTGCTTGAGTAGTCGGTGCTGCTGTGTCTTCTCACCCCCCTCCCACAGGGCTGTCCGAGCAGGTTAACCCGCAACACAGGCATGTTGGTTTTGCAATCACACACGTAGGCAAAACACCTCCACATATAAAATACTTGATAATAAACTCTTAGAAGTATACCTTCTTTATTAGTGTTAGCATTGTGACACACTGCATACGCTTTGTTCATTTGTTGCTTGTTCTTCTAGACCGAGTCTTGACATGTTTCCTGAGCAGAAATAACCCTCCCACCTCAGCCTCTCAAGTCCGGGGATTTCAGATGCATACCACCAGCATTAGAACTAGAATATTTTTTGTTGGTCTATTTTCCCCTCTCTAATAAGAACATTTCCTTAAGGCAAGTTCATTGTTTTAAAAAAAATATTTCATTTCATGTGCATTAGTGTGAAGGTGTTGGATCCCCTGTATTGGGGTCACAAACAGTTGTGAGTGGTCATGTGGGTGCTGGGAACTGAACTCGGTTCCTCTGGAAGAGCAGCCAGGGCTCTTAACCACTGTGCCATGTCTGTGGTTCCTGATTTCATTGTTTTTAATCCTAGCATGGCTTTTGACATCAATGAGATTATAAATTGTGTATATATATATATATAATTCTTTTGAGCCATAGTTGATTTTGTTTTGATTTTGGGAGACACTGTCACAGCAATGACTTCATCTAGTCTAGCTCTCCACCCATTTGAATCCTCGTGTGATGAACAAGCCCCCTCTTCTCAGGACTTTCAAGTGCTCCAACAGAAACATTAATGATGGCTGTCTCTACCCCAGCCCTTCAGCAAATTTCACAACCTCTGTTTTCTTCATCCTCCTAGGACTACCCCAAAAAGTTGATCTTTGCCCAAGTTTTATAGACTCCTCTTTCTGCACACATCACATTCTTTGAAAATCTTCCAAGTTCCCAGGAGTGGACAGAAGAGGTCCTTAAAGCCAAAAGGAACCTGATGGAGCCAAGGAGACAGGCCAGTAAGAACAATCAGAGAGGCACCAAAGCTCTCTTGTCACAGAAATAATGACTTCCAATCAGTCTCCTGGGGACTGGATCACAGTTCAGGGCTGAGAATCTAAGACTCTTTCCTTTCTCCTTAGTTAAGAAAAAAGTATCTAGAAATTGTATTGAAGGCTGGCAAGGCAGCTCAGGGGCCACAAAGGAATTCTGTTGCCGAGTCTGCTGATCTGAGTTCAATTCCTGGGAGCTACATGGTTGAAGGAGAGAGCCAACTCCTGAAGTGTCCTGTGGCACATGCCCACCCCCTTCCACACTAAATCAATTCCTTTGATTTTTAAAAACTATATCGAGTTATTGCTTCACCAAGTCTTTAAGGACCTAAAAGATAATGGAGAAGGCAGTGTTGAAGAAAGATATATATAAACCCAGATATCTCCTGAGCGCCTGCCTACCAGATGCCTGGTAGTAGACTAGATAGTGAATAAGTCATTGCCTTCAAGGGCTTTACAGTCTATTGTGGATTAGCAGTAATAGCTACTGACAGGTGTGGTGGCACATGCCTTTATCCCAGCACTCCCGAGAGGCAGAGACAGGTGGATCTCTGCGAGTTTGAGGTCTACTGAGCGAGTTCTAGAACAGCCAGGGATACACAGAGAAAAAGAAAAAGAAACAAGAAAGGAAAGAAAGAAGGAAAGTAAGAAAGTGTGCTGGAAGCATGAGGAGGGCCGTCGGGCTGCTAAACATTGGAAAAGTGCAGGGATCCATGAAGGAGTTGCTATCTGAGCCATCCTGAGGGTCAGGTTTGTCAGGTTCTGGCTAGAAAGGTGGGAACTAAAAAGCATTCCAACCAGGGGTTCTAACACTTGGGAAGATATAGACTGTCTGCGTCACTGAGTCACTTGTAGGAGACAGAGCCAGAGGGGAGGGGAGGCCCATACCATCCAAGGAATGTGAAGACTTGCAATGAAGGATCCTGAGTGGTTTGCAGTCAAGAACTGATGAGAGTGGTCTTGGACAGAGATCTGGGAAGCCAATGGAAGGAGGAGCAACTACATCAGGAAGCCTCTTGACTTAACTCAGAATCATACTCCAATGAGAGTTGGCTACAGTTCCTAAGGCAGGCAAGACCGGCCCACCACAGGAGCAGAGGCCATCTCACATTCTCACCTGGCCCAGGACATCAGGCTTCTACCCTGAGACTGCCATCTACCCCACCCCACACCCACGCCAAAGTATTGGCTTTGGCCTCTCAATTTTATTTTACTGGCACTCCATCAGTAATGTTTATCTGCTTGTTTTTTTTAATTTTTATTTTATTTATTATTAATAAGTATACAGTGTTCTGCCTGCAGGCCAGAAGAGGGCAGCAGATCTTGTTACAGATGGTTGTGAGCCACCATGTGGTTGCTGGGAATTGAACTCAGGACCTCTGGAAGAGCAGCCAGTGCTCTTAACCTCTGAGCCATCTCTCCAGCCCTATTTGCTTGTTTTATATGTATATATGTGTTGGTACACATGTGTACCGTGGCATATGTGTGGTGGTCAAAATAAAACTTGAGGGTTTTAGTTGTCTTCTTTTGTGAGACAGTTCTGGTGGTGAAACTGAGGCCAGGCTTGGTGGCAAGTGCCCTTTATTGCCCAGCTATTTCCCAAGCAAAGCTTTGTTGAAAAGTAATTAACATACCATGCAATTCACTTTTTTGATGTATGCATTTCAGTAGCTGTTAATATTTTTGGAGTACCATTTCATATATTTGTGTGTCCACCAACTGAACTACTTTTAGAATATTTTCATGATAGCCAAGAACTTCCCACCCTCTGTCATCCTCCCCCACTGTCCTTCAACAAGGCTATCTCTACAGATTTGTCTGTTACAGACATTTCCTGTAGATGAAATCATAGAGTATGGAGTCCATACACATAGCATCTTTTTCTTCCTTCCTTCCTTCCTTCCTTCCTTCCTTCCTTCCTTTCTTTCTTTCTTTCTCTCTTTCATTCTTTCTTGGGGGAGAGGTAGTTTCAAGACAAGGTTTTTCTGTAACTTTGGAGTCTTTCCTGGAACTTGCTCTATATAGCAGGTTGGCCTTGAACTCACAGAGATCCACCTGCCTCTGCCTCTGCACTGGGACTAAGGGCGTGTGTCACTACTAGCCAGCTCACATGCTGCTTTAACTTAGCATGCATTTAAGTACAATTGTGTCAGAGCATGTATAAATAATCATTTCTTTCTATTGCCAGATAGCATTTCAGCATCTACAACATTTCATTTGCCCTTGTGTCGGTTGACGGGCTGTTTTTAACCTGATCATTATCCAGAAGGGTGAGTTTATTCTGTGAGTGCCTTAGTATAACCCTAACCCTTCCTTACAGCGCCACACCAGTTCCTCCCGCTGAGGCGCTGACTCACCCAGTGGCAGGGACATACTGTTTGCTAGTGTACTTGCGTCAAATTGCTAGGTCATAAGCCCCATAAAGGAAACTAGTGTAGCGCCATTCCTGTGCTGCCGTCAAGAATGCCAAAGCTTCCCAATACAAATCCTGAGTATGGATTTCAGGTAAACCACGCCCATCACGCGGCCCTCAGTTCCTTGTCGTGGATGCGAATCCTGCACGCTGTAGGTAACTTGCACGTTGTAAATTGTAACTCTCCTGGCTCTCACTGTACCTGTACACTCTTACTCCGCAGATCTTTGAGGTTTAGCTCCTCTCTGCTTCAGCTTTATGTCTTACAAATCCGCCTCCCCTGCACCCAATCCTCCTCCATCAACAACAGACTGCTGCGGTTTTCTCAGATGTGCTATTTGGTGTCACCCACTCATGCCTTTTACATGCCGTTCCTAGTACTTAAAGAACCACTCCTCTCTTGCCTGTCATGGAGATCCCATTCCCATGCCTTTTAAAACAATTTTAAGTGTCACCCACCTCTTAATACCGGATATCCCAGACAGTCTCTTGACTGAGCTTTCTCTACATCTTTTTTTTTTTTTTTTTTTGGTTCTTTCAGAAAGGGTTTCTCTGTATTTCTTTGGAGGTTGTCCTGGAACTCACTTTGTAGACCAGGCTGACCTTGAACTCACAGAGATCTGCCTGCCTCTGCCTCCGGACAGCTGGGATTAAAGGTGTGTGCCACCAACGCCCAGCACTTTCTCTACATCTTACACTTGCTCATATTTCTCTTCTTACTTGTCCCTCTGACTGTAACAAACAAGGCATTTCTGATTGTCTACCCATCTCCTAGACTATGGGTAGTATCCTTAATATATGATACAGTGCTTAGGATATAGCGAAGAGTCAATATGACTCCACTGGCTAAATAATATGACAAGGAGCAAAAGTCTAGTTAAATTCATGCAGCGTGAACGTAGCAGGCATTCTAAAGGCAAGTGTCTAAATGTAAAATATAGAGGTCATTCTGAAAGCCTAATTTGTGTTTTGGTGACAGTCACAACGATAATTTTAGCCTTTGATGCCCCAACACTATGAAGAGAACAAGTGAAAAAACGGCCAAGCCAAATAGCTCAGTTGACTAAAGATAGTTACCCCCAAGCCTGACAACCTGAATTTTTTTTCCTGTTTGTTTGGAGTATGTGTGTGTGTTTTCTGGCTGGTTGGCTTGTGACTTGTTCTTTAGAGATGGGCATCTCACTTTACAGTATAACTTAGGTTGGCCTAGAATTTACTGCTTAGCCATAAGAACTGAAATTACAGGCACACACCACCATACCTGGCTTGGAACATCCATTTGAAAGGCCGTCTGAAGAAAGTTAGGGATTTTAAGATGTATTTATTTGTGGGGCTGGAGAGATGGCCGAGTGGTTAAGGGCACATACTGTTCTTCTTGAGGACCAGAGTGGGAACCTCACCACCCACATCAGGCAGCTTAGCTCTAGGGCAATCTGACACCTCTGACCTGCGTTCATATGCACATACCCCCCAACACACATATGTATAATTAAAATAATAAAATATTTAAAAAGAAAAGGAGAGAAGAATATTTTTTAAAACACTTGTTTTTATTTTATGTGTATGGGTGTTTCTCCTGCCCGTAAGTCAGTCCACTGCATGTGTGACCAGCCCACAAAGGCCAGATGAGGGCATCAGATCCCTAGAACTGGAGTTATAGACTATTGTGTCTGGGAGTAGAACCCAGGTCTTCTGGAAGAGCAACCAGTACTCGTTTTGTTTTGGTTTTGGTTTTTGAGACAGGGTTTCTCAGTGTAACCTTGGCTATCCTGGAACTCAATCTGTAGACCAGTCTGATTTGTTTTTTGTTTTTTGTTTTTTATATTTTAAATAGCTTGTTTTACATGTCAATCCCAGTTCCCTCTCTCTCCCCTCCTCCCGAACTCCCCCACCATTCCCCCCAGCCTCCCACCCTATCGCCATTTCCTTCCACATAGGGAATATCTAGAGTCTGTCATTTCACTCAGGGCAGTCTGGTTTCTTGACTCATAGAGATCCACCTGCCTCTGTCCCCCACAGAGGGTTTAAAGGGGTGCACCACCACCACCACCACCTGGAAGCAACCAGTACTCTTTTTTTGTTTGGTTGGTTTGGTTTTCGGTTTTTCGAGACAGGGTTTCTCTGTGGCTTTGGAGGCTGTCCTGGAACTCGCTCTGTAGACCAGGCTGGCCTCGAACTCACAGAGATCCACCTGCCTCTGCCTCCCGAGTGCTGGGATTAAAGGCGTACGCCACCAACGCCCGGCAATTTTTTTCCTCTTAATAAACTCTGATTCTTCTTCATATTCAAGGGAAAAAAAAAAAACAAATAAACACAAGTTAATCCCAGAGCTTCTTGTTGAACCTTGAAGAAAAAGGCAACAGTGCATGTATTAGTCAGCTTGTGTTACTAAAACAAAAATACCGAAGCAGCTAACTTACAGAAAGAAAAGGTTTATTTAGTTTACAACTTTGCAAGTTCAAAGACTAAGGGTGGTGGGTCAACACTGATTCTGCCTCTGGTGGAGGTCGCAGGTAGTCAAGGTGGGTGTAAAAACTGGAGCACATCGCAAAATGAAGCAAAGCTAAGAGCTAGTCGAAGCAGGCTTGCTCCTCCACGGTGATGTTGTTAGGATTCAGGCATTATGCTGGCCTGCCCCGTCACCTGACAGGATGCACTCAGACAGTACCCTGGCCATTCCAGGGTCCTATGGCTGCTGTATCACTACTTAGCCTGCTGCATGGAGGTGCAAAGGTCCCCTTTAAGAGAAGAGCTCCGCCCACTTCCGCTCTCTCTTTCTCTTTCCCGTGATTCCTCCGAAGCGGCAGGTAGGACTTTTCCTATCTCTTGTTTCTGTCTCTGTCTCCTCCCTCTCTCTTCTCTCCCCTCACTCCCTTACCTTTCTCCCAATAAAACTTACCACTTAAGCCTGTCTGTCTGTCGTGTTTGTCCCTTGCCCGCCATGGGATTCACCAAGGTCCCCCTTGTGCCGTATTAAAGCACTTGTGAGAACTCAAATGGATGCAGGAGAAAGATCATGACAGACAGTGAACTATGCCCTCTAAGGTAAGTCCCCATTGACCTAATGACCTTCCACTAGGCCCCAAGTATCAATGTCCTACTCTTTCCAAAGAATGATAGGGTCTGACGCATCAACACAGAGACCTTTCCTTTGCGGTTTTTGTTGCTTACTTGTTTTGTTTTGCTTTTTGTTTTTGTTTTCTTTTGCGATAGGGTCTCTTTATATAAACCAGGCTAGCAGGCAGCTCAGAGAGATCCGTCTCCGACTCTCAAATGTAGGATTAAAGGAATGTGCCACCATGCCCGGCTTAACACAGACACCTTTGGTAGGCAGTCAATATCCAATGTATTTTGCCATATCCTGGATAAGATCTGAAGATAAGTGAGAGGAGCTAGGAAAGTGTAATTGACTTGAAAAGCGTTAATGATCTCTCTGATAGGTATTAGCTAAAGGACACTGGGAACCATTCAGTACCAATGCTAGAATCTAGTTTGAATATTTCGTCCATCAATGCCTTCTATCTGCAGTTGGTCGTAAGATCCCCTGAACTGATAGGCATCTGAAGTACTAGACAGACAAGAAGCAGCAGCTTACTAGACAGCAGAAAGTCTGGACATGGACATGACCTTTGATACCCTCATGGCTTCATGGATCATGCATGCTCCATTGGTGCTCTCTTGACTTCAGCTTCCTCAACTCCATTACAGATTCTTCCAGGGCAGGGTCCTGGCTTACTCGTATTTTTGACAATACCCAGTAAAGACCACAGAGTTTGGCCACTAAATGTCCTGATGAATAGATAACACTCATGAGATGTGCAAACATTCACTGTTTGCCCTTCCACTACAATGTGAGTTTCAAGAAGTTGGAGGTTTTACACACTTGGGTCAACATAGGAGTCGATCACTGGTACTGGCAAGGCCTGACCCATCCTAGGTTCTCACTGCAGTGGAGGGATGGTGGAGCCGAGAGGAAGCCACCTGAGAGTGGAGGCTCAGATCTGTGTCCTTGCAAAGCACTGAGACAGCTCCACCCTGACCCTGAGCTCTTCTGTTCTCTGAGGAAGACAGCCCCAAGCCCTATCTCATTCCTCAGCACCTCCCCCACCCCACTGACCTAGCCCAGGAATGAGGGTGGGGCCTTGGGTTTATAAACCTCTCAGTAAATTTTATTGAATTAAACTATGATCCCCAGGATGAATTCAATGAAACCAGCTAAAGAGTTTATTAATAATCTCTCTCCTCATTTAATATTAGGGCCTTTGCCAGCTCCTATAGTTACTCCCCTTGTCCTTGAGCAGAAAGTTGTCTGTCAGGGAGCTGCTGGGTGAGGAGATGTATCCTTCAGGAACTTGGCTCGTGTGATATATGAGTATTCCACCAACACTGGGCTGGACCAGGTCCTAGCATCATCCTCTTACCTTCTTTTCTTAATGTATTGCATTTTGTCAGGATCGTTCCAGGAATGTGCTGTATGTCACCTGCTAGCCCTAAGGACCGATCCCTCTAGTCTACTGGAAGTAGCTGGCTCTCCTGCCCTCTCTAGGTCACCCACTTGCTCCCAGTCCTCCTCATATGCCTTCCTGTCTTACCGATGAAGGAAGGTCTTGAAGCCTCGGGAATTTCTTGTGTTGACATTGGCGTTGGAGGTGGTGGTTTTGAGTTTTGCTTTGTTTTTCTTCTGATTCAGAACAGATGAAACCAAGAAAGAACAGTTGAAATTTTTTAAAAGCCACTTACCTTTGGCATATTACAAAGGAAAAACAGAAAGGACTAGAACATTGATTCCGTAAACAAGTGTGAACACACATGGCAAGCATCTTTGGGTGATCCTGACCAGCAACGCTGTCCAGCACAAATACTGATCCATGCCTGGGCCTTAAAATCTCTAGGACACTCCCTTAAAACCATTCTTTTAAAGGTGTTCTTTTTTTCTGAGTCTCTAAAGTTTGATATATTTTCTTTTTATAGCACATTTAAATTCAGGCGTGCTACATTTCAAGCTCCCAATGTCCACATGTGGCTCCCGTGGCTCCCATAGTGGGCAGCACAGCCCTACCCAGGAATCTGCCATGCTGAACATGGGCATACCAACACTTGGAGGGTAGAGGCTGGAAGAGCAAGTTCAAGGTTATCTTCAACTACGTAATGAGTTCGAAACCAGTCTAAGCTACAAGAAACCCTGTTTCAATGTTTTAAAAAGTACACTGAAACTAGTGGGAGGAGTATCTGGTTGGTTAGGTGAGCCAGGGCAGAGACTTGGCTGGGGTGGCCATAGCACAGGTAGAAAGAAGAAAAGGACAGCAGGACCTGCTGTGAAGGACGGACTACCAGCCAGACTTCCTAGTGACTAGTAAAGGAGAAAGAAAAAAATGCGGGGATCTAAGCATGGAGAGCCCCCCACTACCTCAAAGTTGTCATTCTGCTCTGCCTGAGGCTGTAGCCAGATAACCAGATTCCCCAGTCTTCAGCAGGAATTTGTCTCCTGCATTTCAAGGCAGTACTGCTGCCCTTGACTCCTGCTGTCTGTGATTATACATTCCTGGAATCTGTAAGCATTCAAGTCCACATGCCTGAGAATGTTCTGGTGCATTTAGGCCAAAGAAGTGCTGGGAAAGTGGCCTGGTTCAGATTACTGGCAGGGATAGGCCAGGACAGGGGACTAAGTTGGCATGCACATTTGCCCCACTGATCAGGGAAAGGATTAGACATTTATCCTCAGTGTGAGTGTCCTCCAGCAAGGCATTCAAAACAAGTATCACTAGGGCAAGCCTGGAACAACAGGAGTCAGCAATCCAGCCATAAGACATAAACAAGATGTTAAAGGAGCCGTAACAGCACTCCCTTGTTTCTTCTAGGCAAATGTTGAGGTTTAGTGCACTCTTGATACAATGACTAGACTGTATATGCAAGTTCACATAGGCATTTCAGTCACGTCTTTGAAGAGTCAGGGAGGGATCTGGTGTGTGTGCCCAGGGTGGGTTGAAGCAAGAGCAGAATGTACAAGAAGGGTGTTTTTTATGGTGGTGATGGCGTGACCCCTACCCTTACACCTTTGTGATCTAGGATGGGAAGGAATAGCAGCCAGGCACTAGCAAATACACTAAGATAAAATTAGTAGTGCCCTAGGGGGCTGGAGTGATGGCTCAGAAGTTAAGAGCACTGACTGCTCTTCCAGAGGTCATGAGTTCAATTCCCAGCAACCACATGGTGGCTCACAACCATCTGTAATGAGATCTGGTGCCCTCTTCTGATGTGTAGACAGACATACATCGGGACAGGGTGTTGTGTTTGTAACAAATAAATAAATCTTTAAAAAAAATTAGTAGTGCCTGTACTGCCCCCCAAAAGAGGTGCACCAGGCAGATGGCATTTCCCAGAGGACTTGAATCTGGGCCTCAATAGACCTGAGCTAAAGTCTTGGAACAGGCCAGATCACATTAACTATGAAGCCTCCTGTTTAGTCTTTCCAAGTGTCAATCCCCTTTGCCTAGACCAGAGATGAGCATTCCCTGGGCTCTGGAGATGGAAGGACGCATGCTAATGTATTTGAATATAGACCACAAAAACAACTCAGCAATGGGCATAAATCCTGGGCCTGGAATCCCATAAATATTTAATGGCTCCCTGGGAAGCAAGCCTAATCTCTCTCTAGTTCAGGTCTTTCCCTTTTCTGACATTTCCCAGGCAATTGCTGGGGGACTGCCAGAGATGTGTTGCCTAAGAAGGGCCCCACTACTGATTCATTCCCAGAATTAAAAGACTATATAACCTGAGGTCCACCCCAAGCAGACTCTCAGGAGAGGAGGATGCCACCTCTCCACCAAGGTCAAGATAAAAATGAAGAGGACGGTGAAGGGAGAGTGACAGGTTATGGAAAAGAGGAGCCACCATGTAAACCAATTCAGACTTCCCCTGAATAACCAATAGGATTCCTGACAGTCCCTTAGGGCACACACCACCACACCTGGCCACCTGCAGTTTTTAATTAGTATTCATTGATGTTGTTATTTTTATTTATTTATTTTGTCAGCTATTTTGAGACAGGGTCTCACTGTATAGAGTTCCCAGTTGACTTGGAACTAACTATGTAGACCAGACAGGTCTCAAACTCACAGAGGTCACCTGCTTCTGCCTCCTGAGTGCTGAGATTAAAGGTGTGTGTCACACCTGGCTACTTTTTTAAAAATTATCAGCCATTACATGATTCTCCCTTCAAATGATACCTAAGAGCTGAAGTTGAAAACCTTTTCTAAAATTTCATTTGTTTGAGTTTTCACCCCAGACAGTTACTATGCCTTTTTATTCAGTTGAAGAGCATGTTTTCTCTAAATCACAACTGGCCTGAACAGTAAGGATGTGTGACACTCCCTAGAATTAGCACCAGAAAGTTCTGGTCAGCTAGAAGCCTGGGTATCCTGATAGTATCTAATCTGGTACCTGGAGAGCAATGACCCAGAAACCAGCTATAGATTTGAATGTCAGCTTTGCTATTGAGTTGTAAAATTTTTAACAAGCCATCCCTTCTTTGTACTGCCCACTCCCATAGGTAAATCTAGGACAAGATGAATTCAAAGCTAGGAGCAGTGCTGCTTGCACAATGCCGCCTTGTTCTGGAGCATAAGGACTGGAGCTCCGATTGTGTAAATCACTTCTATTTTTAATCAACAGATATACACGTAGGAAAATCCAATCAGTAGCAAACAAAAGCCGAGTCTCAGATAAAACCCTGAGCAATGTCCGAATAGAGCTTTCCTAGTCTTGGGAAAGTCACCAGCCTGCCTTGCACTGTGCCTTTCGGGAGCTTTCAGAGTACAGGGTCCTGCACAAGAAGGTTGTGATTTGCTCCCTGTGGTCTGCAGCCCTGAGACTCTGTACTGGGAAAGAAATCACATTTGTCCAAACATATTAGCTTTTTGTTTCTAGGGAGCTGGCATTATCCTACCAATGGGAGCTAAAAGGAGGGCATGTCCCTCTATTCAGTAACTGAGTGTTTAGAACCTTGTTAAGGTGGGGAAGAAGTGAAGGTCTTTGAGACTTAGGAGTAACCTAGGCTGCAAGTAACATTGTTGATGTCTGTTTTGGAAAGGTAATTAATTAGCCCGGAAATACTTTCCAAGGGAGGAAAAAGCCCATGCAGAGTTGAGTCTAGTTAGATCACCAGTTCATTCTTTCTTTCTTTATGTGTGTATGTATCACTCATTTATTTATTTTTGTGTCTGTGAAAAGGTCTCACTGGGGTATCCAGATGGCTGGGGGGTGAGGGTCAGGGCACCTGCTACCAAGCTGATGACAAGAATTGGAATCTGAGAGCCTACATGGTCAAAGAGGAGAATTGACTCCAACAATTGTAGAATATGTACACACACAATAAACTGAAAAATAAAATGTAATCAAAAGAAAGGTTTTCACTACTTAGCCCAAGCTGGCCTAAAACTCACCCTCAGACTGGGATTACAAGTGTGTTGCAACACCAACAATCAGCGTGTGTGTGTGTGTGTGTGTGTGTGTGTGTGTGTGTGTGTGTGTGTGTGTTTGAGTTTGTTATTTTTTAAGATCTGTTTTTTTATGTGTATGGGTATTGTACATGCATGTGTATCTATGTACCATGTGTATGATTGGTTCCTGTGGATGCCAGAAGAAGGCATCCAACCACCTAGAATCGGGATTATAGATGGTTGTGAACCTCTGTTCTGGTCCTGGGAACTGAACACAGGTCACCTGGGAGAGTATCTATTACTCTTAACCACTGAGCTCTCTTACTGGAGTGTGAGTGCTATAAGGGTCATATGTGTTTTATATCTATTATATTCAGTAAGCCTAGTAGAATAACTTCCAGTGAATTTGTGATCAAATCTTTGTTGGGAGGAAACAAATGAATGACTTTAGCTCTTTCTAGTTTCTGAATGCCTTTGTAAAAGTCAGTTGAGCCCAGGCTGCTACCTGGGACTGTGTCTGGGTCCGTGGTCCTACTACAGCTAGATACCTAGAGTCTGGGCTGCAACCTGTGGCCATGAGGACATCCCAGGGCCATGCTGCCACCAAGGACATCCAGATCTGAGTGGCCTGTGCTGTCATCTGGGCCAGGGCTGCTGCAGATGGCCATGTTTGGGTCCATGGCCCCACAGCAGCCAGGGTATGAATTGATCTCTAGGGCACCTTTTGTCACTGAGGGCCACCCAGATGACTGTGGGCTCTGGGACCTGTTGATATCCAGGGGGGTCATGCTGCTGCAGGGGCCATGTTGATCTGGATACCCTGTGGTACCACTGGGACCGTGGTTGTATTTGGCCTGAGCTATGGGTTCAGGGTCATTGGAACCATGCTATGATGAACCAGCTCCGCCTTTCACTGGCCCTGGGATAGCTGGATACTGCAGCAGGCGAGCTGGTCCTACACGTCAGGGGAGAGCTAGCCCCTGCATGCCAGAAAGGTGTCCCCACCCCTCACCATAGGTGTGCACCTCACCTGAGCAGCATACTAGAGCCGACCAAGGATGCAGGTGAGTCAACCTGAGGGCATGAGAGCTGACCCCCCGGCTTCCCTTGTCTGCCGTGTAATGGCATTGGTGAGGGAAGCATGCCCTCCTCCCTTCACCCACTGCCACCTGTGGCATGGGAGAGAACCAGCCCTGACCCTTACCAGATGCAACACACGTAAGAGCAGGCCCTGCACCCTGCCTGGGCAGCACAGCAGAGCTGACTTTGTTGGGGGGGGGGGGGTGTCTGTAACAACTGAGCCAGCCCTGAGGCCCTGAGAGCAGGAGGCTGACCCTGCCTCACCTATGATCTGTAAGCTCCTTTCCCAAGGACAGATAGTTCCTGAAATGCTGGAGGCTATTGTTTATGGGAGATAAAAAGCCACAATGCTTTTCATTCCCCTAAACAAGTTTGTTTGACCCTACTGCACCGGATGTGCTTCATCACTTGTGGGCAGTAGGTTCGAAGGCAGGAAATACATCAAGATATACACTTGCCCCTGATTTCACATAGGCTGGATGTACATCAGGATGTATGCTTGCCTCTGATTGGACCTGAAGGGAAATACTCAAGCCACTGTAAACCTTGAGTCTGGGCCATCTTCTGGAAACCCAGAGATGGACCTAGCCAGAGCCTGTCCACCTGGCCAGTATTTAATTAAAGTTTGCTTCAAATTTGGCTTTTAAATTGTGGTAGTGGTCTCGTTCTCCATCAGTGGGTTTAGTAACACCACCTAAGCCCAGATCCAGAGCTATGAGCTGGCCCATCCCAACATCCACCGAATCTATGAACTGTTGTAGCATGTGAAAGGGAAAAACCTACATACCTCAAACAGCAGGCTCTCCATTACACAGGACAATAGGATATCCAAGAGGAGCCCCAGTGAGAGCCCATTATCAATGGTGTAGCAGAAACCAGAGGCCTTGAGCCGGAATGTGACTCAGGCCACACTACAGCTACCATGACAAGATTCTTCTGTTTTTGCTGTTGCTTTTATTTTTGTTTTGTCTCTGTTTTGTTTGGATTTTGTTTTTTTTTTTTTTAATTTGGTTTTGATTTGGGGTTGAGGTTGCAAGGGCAGGGAGACAGGAGATAAGCGGGATCAGAATGCATGGTGTGAAATCCACAAAGAATTAATAGAAATTATAATTAGAAAAAAAGCAATTGAGAATCATTCCTTCCTGCCATTTGTGTAACATATGTTCAATTCTATGTATGCTTACTATAAATAAATACATTACATATTAATTTATATTTACTTATATATAGTTACAAAATTACTATACTACATTTTTAGTCTTATTATTATACTCCATAACTTATAAATATATAGATGAACCCTTCATGCAGATGCCCCACATCCCAGAGGACACTCTTTGCTTCCCTTTAGTTGCCTATTATCCTTACAGAGCACATTGGCTAAAGCTCTAGAAGACATTTTTTTTTTTTTTTGGTTTTTCGAGACAGGGTTTCTCTGTGGCTTTGGAGGCTGTCCTGGAACTCGCTTGGTAAACCAGGCTGATCTCGAACTCACAGAGATCCGCCTGCCTCTGCCTCCCGAGTGCTAGGATTAAAGGCATGTGCCACCAACGCCCGGCTTCTAGAAGACATTCTAAAGGCGATCAACACTGAGACCCAGGGGCTTCTCACTCCCAGGCTGAAACATTCAAAATTGGCCTTGGAAGATGATACAATGATCCTCAATCATATGAACAGTAACAAGAGACCTTCCATGAAAGAAAATGAAAAGAAAAAAAAAAAAAACCAGAAACTTAAATGCTTCACTCAGAAAACCTGAGTTCAGAATTGGTTCCAAAATATAATAATTTGTGAAGGAGGGCAATGGAGCAGTAGGTAGGAGTTTCAGTGCAACAGATGTTCCTACCCAGTTAACGAGGGTCTTTGAGTAAGATGGCAGGAAATCATCTTAACAAAATAAGAGCTTCAGACATTGAGTTAAGTGTGTGGGTGGCTGAGAACTCTCTCTCTCTCTCTGAAGTTGTGTCATGATGATGGCAAATGCTATTCCAGCAATCTGCACTATGTCACAATGCTTCAGTAAACAACAGTGATCCCACAAGGCTATAAAGGGAAGCCAGGTGTGGTGGCATGCACCTCTAATCCAAGCACTTGAGGTAGACAGGCTCCTTTCCAGCTATATAAGGAGATGGAAGCCAGGAGGAGGAGTGGGATGCAGCTCAGTGGATACTTTGCCAGCATGTGCGAAGCCCCAGCAGCGAATAGACTGGGTATGGTACTGTATGACTTTAACCCACCATGTAGGAGGAAGAAACAAAGGGTTAAGTCTTCAAGGTCTTCCTTGGCTTGACTTCCTGTTTGAGGCCAGTTGTATATGACACTCTGTCTCAAGTAAGTAAATAAATAAAACTCCCAAAGAAAAAATAATAAAAGAGGATGAAATCCCATCACCTAGTGACATCATAGCATAAGATATTGCCCCGAATTTATTTGTTTTTTTGTTTTTTAAGATAAGGTTTCTCTGAGTAGCCTTGCTTGTCCTGGAACTTCATATACCAGGCTGGTCTCAAACTCTCAAAGATTTACCTACCTCTGCCTCCCAAGTGCTGATTTAAAGGCATGTGCCACCACTACCTGGCTTTGTCCAAAATGTCTAATAATGATGCTACTGCAAACAGATCTACTGAAGTGCAACTGTCTAAACCTGCAGCTTGGGTAGAGAATCATATTCAATAATAATGAGTGACCATGTTACAGATCTATGCAGTTAATATACAATAGATTATAATTTTTGTAGTACATTCCTTCTATATGTAAAAAAATGTTTTCTATAAACAATGTGCCAAGACAGTAGTATTTCCACACACCTTGTTCTTGGTTTTCGCTTCTTTTTTCTGAGAAAGAAACAGTCTTTCTGTGAAGCCCATACTGGCCTCAAACTCTCAACCATCCTTCCTTAGTCTCAATGCTGGAATTCCAGCTGTGGGCCACACACACTGGACTCTGTCCCTTAGTTGCATCAGTTCCTTGTGTGCTTAATTTACACTGAGGTGGTGATTTGAGGATTTTCTATACAAGTACTGTATTCACATCATCATCCACCTCCCTCCAACTCCTCCTGAGCCACCCCCTTCTCAGACTCCGGACCTCTTTTAGTTGTTATGGTTACATATGTATGTGTATATATGTTTATAAATACAACCTGCCAAATTTGTTTAGTGCTACTCCTATATGTGGCTGACCTCATGGGATTGGCTAAGCCCCTGGAGAAGACTGATACTCCTCTCAGCAACCATGGATTGCCTGTAGCTCTTCATCTAGGAGTAGAGCCTTGTGAAAAGGTTGTTTTGTTCTTCGTGACCATGGGAACAATAGGCCACACCATGTGTATATAGACACATAGGCTACCACGTAGTCTCAGGGTGCTGTAGGCTATAGAACTTGAGTTTGTGTAAATGTGACCTATGATATTTGCATAAGGCAGAACCTGCTTAAGGATATATGTCTCCGAATGTATCCTTGATAGTCAGCCCATGACTACCTGGGGTAAGAAGGTATTTTCCTATCAGATCACCTCAAAAATCTGCCCACCCTTTTTAATTTTAAGAAATACTCTCCAGGCTTACCTTAGCCACAAATAAGACTGTATGTGGAAAGTCACTGACAAATTCCTCTGATTATGTGCCTTCAAATGTTTTTGTTTCACCCAGTTCTTTAACACGAAGAAGCCTCATGAGGCATGACATAACATGATCTTGATAATTCTCACTACTCTTATCCATGAGTTCAGATTGTAAATGCAAAGCTAGTCTGGGCTTTTTACTCAGATTCCATCTCAAAGAAAAAAAAAATCAAAGATGCCTATAGGAACATTGACTGCGGTGGTAGCACACGCCTTTAATCCCAGCACTTGGGAGGCAGAGACAGGTGTATCTCTGCCAGCCTGCTCTACAGAGCAAATTCCAGGATAGACTCCAAAACTACACAGAGAAAACTTATCTCGAAAAACCAAAAAAAAAAAAAAAAAAAAAAAAAGGCCAGTTGGTGGTGGCACATGCCTTAATCCCAGTACTTAGGAGGCAGAGGCAGGAGGGTCTCTGTGTGTTTGAGACCAGCCTGGTCTACAAGAGCTAGTTCCAGGACAGCCTCCAAAGCCACAGAGAAACCCTGTCTCGAGAAAAAAAAAAAAAAGAAAGAAAGAAAGAAAGAAAAAAACAGAGGAACATTGGTTGAAATGGTAGCCTTTCTCATTGAATATATTATTTAATTTTAGAACAACCCTGTAGCTACTTATTCAGATGAGTTTACAGATCAGTGAACCAAGACACAGAAATAAAAATTAACCTGCTGAGGAGGGAATAGGAGGTAAAGGCAAAATAGGAGAGGGGGAGACTAGTCTGTTTATTGTTATTTTGCTTTTTTTGAGATATTATCACTATGTAACCTTAGTTGGCATGGTGCTCAGTAGACCAGGCTGTCCCCAAATTCACAGACATCTGCCTGCTTCTGCCTCCTAATTGCTGGGGTTAAAGGAGTACACCACCCAGTCTGGCCCTTATTATTATTTTTTAGTAGTCTGTGTGTTTGTTGTTATTGTTTTGAAACAGGATCTCAAGTACCCCCAGGCTGGCCTCAAACTCATCAAATAGCTGAGGATGGCCTTGGACATTCTTCTTGCTCCTCAAGTGTTAAGATGCATACATCATCAGGCCTGGCTTATATAGTGTTATAGATCGAACCCAGGGTTTCATGGGTGCCAAGCAAGCACTGAAACAGCTGAGCTACATCTCTAGCCCTCAAGGCAGAATTTTAAAACCAGTTCTAGGGCCTACTACGGTTCAGTGGATAAAGGCACTTGTTGCCAAGCCTGATGACCAGTGAGACAGCATCGGGATTTCAAAGTTAAATCTCAATGAAGAATATATTTGTTCTAATATTACTTCCAAGTCAAACATAATAACTTCTTCTTCTAGTTCCAGTAGTCAAGAGGGAGAGGCCAGAGGACTCCTGGGAGTTCAAGGCCAACTTGGGCTACATTGGAAATCATGAGGGCAACCTGGGCTACAGCAGTGGGAGACTATGTCTCCAAACAAGCAGTATCACACCAAAAATAGGCAGGCGGGATTGCTGCAGAAGCCTGATAATCTGAGTTTCAATTCACAGAATCCATGCTGGAAGAAAACAGATTCCCAAAAGTAATTCCAACAGTTGGGAGGCTGAGGCAGGAGGATAAGAAATCTAGGACTAGCCTGGGCTACATAATGAGACTTTTTTTTGTATCGTTATTGTTGGTTTGTTTTGTGGGGTTTGTTGAGTATGTAACGCAGACTATGTTTGTGCGATAGAACTCTCTCCCAGCTCCCTGAGGCAGATACTGAGTCTTCTTTTTTTTTTTTTTTTTTGGTTTTTCGAGGCAGGCTGTGGCTTTGGAGGCTGTCCCAGAACTCACTCTGTAGACCAGGCTGGCCTCGAACTCACAGAGATCCGCCTGCCTCTGCCTCCCGAGTGCTGGGATTAAAGGCGTGCGCCACCAACGCCCGGCTGATACTGAGTCTTCTATCTTGATGCTACCCTCCACTACAGTAGCATTGTCCATTCTTGCCTTCTCCCTAGGGAAGAAGAGAGATGGGGGGGGGGGGGGGAAGAAGCCTTTGGAAATAGAAACATTTTAAAACCAAAGTTGCATTTTCTAGAATTGATTGATTGCCAAGGGTAGGAGTAAAACTTTTCTCTGCTACAGGGAAAAGAGAATTCCATCCCTCCCCACTCTGCCATACTCCATCTCAACCCTTCCCTCCCCATCTCACCTGTCCCCATCCCACCATCTCATCCATTACTCCACCTCGTCCTACCCCAAACCCGCCTTAAGACCAGGACTCCATCCTCACATGGTTATCAGATCCAGCTTGTTGTGAAATCTGTGGGGCCTGGACACATTGTCTAATGGCAAGGTTTCAGGTGTGTCAGGGGAAGGTACCACAGTCTTCCCAGCTCCTGCTCTCCAAGGGTTCTTTAGCATCTCATCTTGCTTTCTTACTGAAACCTGTCTCCATAGCTAATGAAGATATCCTCACAGGGTTAAAGTGGCTGTTTACCAAACAATATTCTATTTTTGAAAGGCAGGACAATCCTCCCCACCCAGAGAGGGCTAAGGGGCTTGGGAAGGAGCATCTTTCTTGTTTCTATCCCGGTAGATAAAGGGCATATGTTAGCAGTGCAACAGTGGTATTCATTACTGGACATGAGGACATAAGTCTCTTAGCTCTGACCTGCGTGTCAAGGGGCAGGACATCCAAATCAACTGGGTTCAAAAGGATTTCTGTGGAGAAATTCCTGCTCTGTGCTACCTGGGGTGCCACTTTCCTGACTACATATTGTCACCCCCATGCTTCCTACCCCTCTACCTCCACTCGCTATTACTGAGTAGACCCCACACAGCCAGCAAGAATGTCACACTTCAGATGGCTTCTGCTTTGGAAGGGAAGTTCAAGAGTTATTGCCTGCCTACCTGGGGTGTATGCGTGTGTTCATGTTCATACATGTGCACCTGCATGTCTGTATGTATTCTCAGATACCTACTTGAAGTTTCCATGCTGAAGGAAACAAAATTCCCTACTTCAAAAAGGAGGTGTCCAAAAAGATCTTTCTTTGTAGCCGGGCGTTGGTGGCTCACGACTTTAATCCCAGCACTCGGGAGGCAGAGGCAGGGGGATCGCTGTGAGTTCGAGACCAGCCTGGACTACCGAGTTCCAGGACAGCCTCCAAAGCCACAGAGAAACCCTGTCTCGAAAAAAAAAAATCTTTCTTTGTGACCCTCAGAATGTGTGTCAGCCGGGCGGTGGTGGCACATGCCTTTAATCCCAGCACTCAGGAGGCAGAGGCAGGCAGATCTCTGTGAGTTCAAGGCTAGGCTGGACCAACAGCCTCCAAAATAACAGAGAAACCCTGTCTCATAAAACCAAAAAAAAAAAAAAAAAAAAAAAAAAAGAATGTGTGTCAGGTACCAAATGTTTCCAAAGACTGCCATTAATGGATTTACACTCATTTCTGGACTATGAGGCCCAGGTGTGCAGTGTGAGACTCTGGGAAGGTATGGCTTTCAGCCTTTCAGCATCCCTGATCTCTACCTGGTCATGCAACTGTTTGGTCATGGGCAGTTTTAGAACCGAGAACCTAAGTTTCTTTTTTGTTTAGTTTTTTGGTTTTTTGTTTGTTTGTTTGTTTGGTTGGTTGGTTAGTTTTGGATAGTTTGTGTTTATGTTTGTTTTGGGTTTTCTTTTGTTTTGTTTCAAGACAGGGTTTCTTTGTGTAGTCCTGGCTGTCCTGGAACTTGCTCTGTAGAGCAGACTGACTTTGAACTCAGAGATCCGCATGCATGCTGGGATTGCATCACTGCTGGTTTTTGTTTGTTTGTTTGTTTGTTTTGTTTTTTGGCTTTTCCGGACAGGGTTTCTCTGTATTGTTTTGGAGGCTGTCCTGGAACTCGCTCTGTAAACCAGGCTGGTCTCGAACTCACAGAGATCCTCCTGCCTTTGCCTCCTGAGTGCTGGATTTAAAGGTGTGGCCACTAACGCTTGGCACCACTACTTTTTTTTGTTTTGTTTTTTGTTTTTTCGAGACAGGGTTTCTCTGTGGCTTTGGAGGCTGTCCTGGAACTCACTTGGTAGTCCAGGCTGGTCTCGAACTTACAGAGACCCGCCTGCCTCTGCCTCCCGAGTGCTGGGATTAAAGGCATGCGCCACCAACGCCCAGCTTACCACTACTGGTTTTAAAGCCTGAATTTCATCAGAAAATGTTTTAGGGAAAGCTGCCTTTGGAAGAAAATAAGAATCTCTCCTTTTCCCTTCCTGGATCCTACTTCTAAAGAAGTTCTAGTGTAGAAGACACTCAAGCCACTTCTACAACACAAGGATACACTAGATATTATTTTTTGAGCCATCGCTTAGCTTTGCTTCTGGCCACTAAGGAAACTGAAGCCCATGGTCTCTAAGAGACCTCAACCTTGTCCCAGAGCTCTTTACCTCCCACAATGCCTTGGGGTCAGACTATCTTGACTCCTCCCCATCATCCTGAACTCCCTTCCCTCAGGGAAGGGATAAGAGGTCCTATTGATAAGACACAGTGTATCATTTTATAGTATTTTTGAAAAATATATTTAGGAGTACACACTCTAAAACAGTGGTAATGGTTAATATGTGAGCCAGCAACACAGACTTGTGTTGTCACAATCAAGTATTATGGACTGTACCTGACTTCACATACTGTATTTTTTTGTATGTGAATGACCACACAATAGGCTTGTTCACATGTCATTATCACAAGTGTACAAGAAACACATTGGATCCCACACTATGAGAAGAGTGATATCACTAAGCAATATTTCTCAGCCTAAAGGGCCCCCATCACATATGCAATCCTTCACCGACCACAACATGGAGCATGATTGTATATTAGTGCCGTGTTGATGGGTAAATCCCATCAATACTTCCTCAAGGGGACCAGAACTTGTACATCACTAGTCTGCCCTCCACCCCTCCTTCTGAACCCTAGCGTTGAACCCCTGTGTGAAGTAAATGGCCTTAATGTGCTTTCCAGACACTAAGCTGTTGTGCTCAGATCAGAAAATGGGGCAAAGCCCAAAGATGACGCTTGCTGTGTTTGTATTAAGTTTGATTGCTGTGTTGTACTGTGTACCATCAAATGCATTTTTGCCTCCATTATCTCCCAACCCTTCCAGATGCTTGCTCACCTCATGGATAGAGTTTTTTCAGTCGTGGTTTTTCCTCAAAGCCATTGTCCATTCCGTCATTCTGTTTGTCTCCCACAGAGTTCTAGTCACAGTTAGTAGCTATCTGCTATCTCCCTGTCGGTCCTCTCTTTACCTGGTATAGTTCTCTGCAGACGGGATTGCTCCTGTCTCATTTAGCATCATATCCACTGCCTGCAAGAGCCTGTAGGGGCGCGGCATTTGATATTAACGAATGGAATGAACAGCCATTCTTACGTAGATATGGGTGATCCCTGAGGATAGAGTTTGTGTCCAGACTGAATAGCACCCTGTAATCCTCCCACACTAGATTCACTTCCTGCCTGAGCCTAGTTGGTCCAGGCCCTTACAACAAAATGCCACAGACTGCAGCCTGGACAACAGACATTTGTTTATCACCATTTGGGAGATGAGAAGTCGGAGATCCGAGTGCTGGCATGTCGTAGGCTGAGTGGCCTACTACAGGGGACTTCCTGTTTTTCTGTCTGCGTCTCTTTCCCTTCCACTGTGGCTCACACCTTCTTCCTACGAAGTCACCAACCCCATGGTGGGTGCTCCACCTACATAACTTCTTTGAACCCATTCATTCGTCTTCTAAAGGTCCCTCCTTCTGATACCATCACCTTGGGGATAATGGCTCCAGTGTGTGAACTTGAAAGTAGGAGACAAAAAATACTCAGCCCATAGCTGGGACTCTCAAAAGAGCAGGCCCAGGACAAAGCAGACCTTAGTGGGAACCTTTCTGATCCTCAGCCAAAAGAGAAGGGGAAGAAGAACTAGGAAATGAGAATTCCACTGCCCAGGACAGTTCCCTGAGCTCAGTGGATTTGCCAGACTCCCTGAGAAAGGAAGGCTCTCAGCTGGACCCCATTAGGGGTACTTGTTTTCCATTCCAGTTTCTCTGCTGCCTGGGGCTGGGAAATAGCAGGGCAACACCTTGGTTCTAAGTCACCCCACTCAGTGACCAGGAAACGTACATAAGCAGACAGATTCTGTTCGTTTGCATATTGGACTCAGGCTACAGGACCAGGAAGGAAAGATGTGGGGCTGGGACCATGGGGAGGGAATGGCAGGTGGTGGTTGTGGCCATAGGGTCCCTGGGGCATAGTCTGTTAATGCTAGGAAGTCACTATGGACCCAGGACACCATGAGGGCTCACAACATTGTAGCATGTTTAGAAATTATAAACAGTGATAAAAGAAGATATCATAAAACTTGAGCTTTAAATCAGGGCTCCATAGCATGGTGCCCTGTGTTCCAAGTTTTGGGGAACGTCAAACCCAGCTAGTATATGAGGACGTGACAGAGGCCACTGTGAGCTCCAGAACTAAGATATTTCTATAAGGTTTTTTTTTTGCTGCCTGTGCTGGCTGAATCTGTGTTAACTTGACACAAACTAGAGTTGCCAGATAGGTTAAGGAAATGCCTCCATGAAATCTAGGTGTAAGGCATTTTCTTTTTTATTTTACATACCAACCCCAGTTCCCCCTCTCTCCCCTTCTCCGCCCCCCCACTTCCCCCACCACCACCCCCATCCACTCTTCAGAGGGGGTAAGGCCTTTCTTAGAAAGTCAACAAAGTCTGGCATTCCATAGTCCATGAGCTCCCACTAGCTCAGGTCAGCTGTCTCTGTTGTTTTCCTCATCATGATCTTGACCCCCCCCTCTTGTTCACATGATCCCTCCTCCCTCTCTTCAACTGAACTCCAGGAGCTCAGCCCAGGGCTTGGCTGTGGGTCACTGCATCTGCTTCTGTCAGTTACTGGATGTAGGTTCTATGATGACAATTATTGTAGTCACT
Source organism: Mesocricetus auratus (assembly GCF_017639785.1). Lineage (NCBI taxonomy): Eukaryota > Metazoa > Chordata > Mammalia > Rodentia > Cricetidae > Mesocricetus > Mesocricetus auratus. Next base: position 37,357,861 of record NW_024429266.1, read on the forward strand.
AATCTGATTAAAGGGGAAGACCCATTCATACATCCTGTCCACTATTGCTAGGAGTCTTAGCTGGGGTCCTCCTTGTGGATTCCTGAAAATTTCTCTAGCACCAGGTTTCTCCCTAACCCCATAGTGGTTCCCTCTATCAAGATTATCTCTTTCATTGCTCTCCCCCTCTGTCCCTCCCCCAACTCGGTCTCCTTGATCCCTCATGTTAGGGCCCAGCAACAGAAGCCCTGAAACACTGCTGTAAGAGACGGCACGGCAGTGATGCACAAGGATGTTTGCAAGGTAGGGAAACAGTCTCTGTGGCTTAGGAAAATGCAAGTGGTGGCTGCCTCAACGTCCCTGCCAAGCTCCTCCCTTTGCAGATGAACCGAGGAGAGAGCCATAAAACAGAAAATGTTCCTAGGTTTGATCCAAAGAGGGAACTCCCTTTGTAAGAACCTGTTCTCCTCCTAACCCTTTTGTAGCCTCCAAGGGACTGGTGCCCAAAGGAAAGTTGTTTGCCAATAACCTGAGCCATTCTTTGCTACCAAACCGACAGCCGCAGTGTATTTTCCCCCATAAACCTACATTCTCATGGCGTCTTGGTACAAATAGAGAGGCAGCGTGCTGTGCTGTTTCTGCCCTGTGCAGAAAGAGAAAAGAATGACTGTCAGAGAGACCTCACCTGACCGGGTTTATCTCCCTCTGTTTACCTCTCCAAGACTCAGTGTTCTTCTCTAAAAAATATGATAGTCAGCCACCCATCCTCAATATGCCACTCTGATGAGGGAAGTCCTGTATATGTGTCAATAAAGCACTGTTGGCCAATAGGGAAGCAAGATAGGTGGGACTAGGAGTCCAGGAGGACTCTGGGTAGATGTAACTGCCATGGGGTAGGAAGCCCGGAAATTTCTCCGGTAAGAGAAATACTTAGATTAACAATTATGGGATAAATACTTAAGTCAGAGCTAGCCAGTAAGAAACAAGCAAAGCCAACAGCTTCATAATTAATATAGCCTCCTGTGTGTTTATTTGGGACTGATGCGGCTCTCGAACCAGGCTGGCGGGAAGGCTTTCTCTTTACACCAGTCAAAGAGACTGGTTGGTAATAATAGAAAGTAGAGGAAGCAGTTTTATTCAATGTGGCCATGTTAAGAAGAACAGGGAGGTCTGCCAACCCCACCTCCGTCTCCGGGGTACTGACATTAGGTTTGGGGTTAAGCAGAGGGCAAGAGGTTTGCATAACCAAGCAGTTCTGTCAAGTGCGGTCCTGGTTGTCACTGGCCCATCAATGTCTGGGATCTCGCCTGGCCTTCAGGGTGGTCTGACAAGTTGTCAGTCCTCTGAAATCTCTGAGACAAAAGTTCCTCCTCCTTCTCACTGGCACTGGGCTTTAGGTGGTCCCTTCTCCCAACATGAGTCCTTAGAGTCCATTGTGGTATCTGAAGGGGGCTGGGCACAGGTGTATCTTTGCCTTTGCCCCCATAGTTACTGTTGTACTTAGTCTCAAAAGGTCTCATGAAAGCTGAAAGGGATTGAAGGCTTTGTTTAACTCTCAAGCCCTGGACAAACATTTCCAAGTTTACTAGTGTCTTTTCTGTATTACTGCTTTGTTTTTTTGTTTGTTTGTTTTTGTTTTTTGTTTTTTTTTTTCGAGACAGGGTTTCTCTGTGGCTTTGGAGGCTGTCCTGGAACTCACTTTGTAGACCAGGCTGACCTTGAACTCACAGAGATCCGCCTGCCTCTGCCTCCCGAGTGCTGGGATTAAAGGCGTGTGCCACCAACGCCCGGCTACCGCTTTGATTTTGCTGTTGTTTTGTTTTGTATTTTACTTACCTGCTTTGTCTTTGCGTATCTGTGTGGACATGCATGCCCCAGCACACATGTAGAGGTCAGGGGACAACTTTTGGAAGTGGGTTCTCTCCTTTAACCATATAGATTCTGGGGGTTATACTTAATCAGGCCCTCAGGTTTGGCAGCACACCCCCACCCACTGAGCTGCTTCTTGCTGGTCCTGTTTTGATTTTTCTGAGAAGTTCTCTCCAAATAGCTCAGATTCGTCTGGAATGCATGATTCTCCCCTCAGCCTCCCAATTAACAAAGCTGTGCTCCAATGTAGGGGGGTGGGTTTCTGCAGGTGTCACAACAGGCATCCTTGAAGAGGTGGGAATTGTGGTGCCCGCAACACGAGCAAGTCTAATATATGGTGGAAAGCCTGGAGATGGAACTGAAAGACAAGACGTCCAGTTGTTTGTGCTAAGAGATCTCTTCTTGTAGAGAGGGAGCAGCCTTATATACAGGCTTACAGCACAGTGGAAAACTCCCAGGTTGAAGAAATCCTGTTCTCCTCCTGCTAGATGTTGATGTCAGTGCGGCAAGGCCGGGACAGTAAGCCAGAACTAGAAAACAGGATGCACTTGGACTGGAAAACAGGATGGACTTGTTGGCTGACCTGCAACCCACAGAGACCCTGTGGGGGCTGGGACCCAACAGGGAATGAAAACTCAGTTCAGTCCTACTTTTTTCAGACCGGATCAAACTTTGGGAGTCTGATGCCAGGCAGTTTGTTGCCAGCATATTTAAATGCAGTACGATTTAGAAAAAAATTCCTAGTGTAATACAATGTTTGGTGCACAAAGAAGTGTAATTATGTAGAAACTTGGGTACATGTCATTTCTTCCAAGAAGATAGGTTCAAGAGATAGACTATCTGTACTAGCTTAAGGGCCAAGGGAAGGATCTGGCCTGGTCTCAGTCTACAGATAGTGTAGAGGAAATTTGGGCTGTTAACTACCCCTGGTTCTGGTTGTGGGAGCCTAGGGGAGCCCCTGGCTACACAGATAACATCAGCATCATTTAAACTATTCCCACCTTCAGTGCTAGCTGTGGGAACTTGATATAGCCTAGCCCTTCAGATAATGCAGATCACTCGGCTGTTAATCACCTCCAGTTCCCAGCCTTCTGGACAGAAAAACAGGCTATACACCCATCCCTTTTCAAGGGTAATCGCACACTTCACACCCCTGACTTCCAGGGAGAGTTGTGGAACGAGGACCCCTGTGCTCCCAATATTTAGGCTATGGGGTTTCGTTTTGTTCCAATCACCAGTGCCTCCACTTTCCCTTCTCTAGGAATGATGCAGAAACTACAGGAGAATTCTAGTAAATTCCCCTCACATACTCATGCCTTTGAGCCCAGTCCAGGCCCAGGAAAGAATTACTAGGCATGATCCAAGATGGATAAGCTGATGCAGAAGGAGACTAGGAGCCTCTATCCTGGAAAACCCTTCTGAAGCTGGGAGGACCCCTCCTCCTCCAAGCTTCTGTCTCTGTGCTCAGTGACTCACATGTGACTGCAAGCCCTTGGGTGGCTGGCTTGAATCCACTGTAGCCAAGCGACCGAGATGTGTGTGATTAACCATCCCATCATCCCTTTTAGAGGAGATACCTCTCCTCCCCAACAGAGCCAGTAGCCTGATCTGGTTCTTAAACAAGACCCCAGAAAGACCTTTGCTCGCAGTACACTGAGCTTCCCACATCAGGGCTGTGGTTACAGGCTTCTGCTGAGGGCCAGGGCTTCCTTCTGACACCCTCCTACTAATGCTAGCTAAAAATATACACAGTGGCCAGCAAGACACCAGCTAGGCGTGCTTGTCACCAAGCCTGGTGACCTGAGTTCAAGCTATAGACCCACCTGGAGGGAGAGAGCCATGCTTTATAGTGCGTCCTCCAACTTCCACATGTGTGCTTTGGCAAGCGCATGCTCACATACTTACACCCACAAGCATACTAAATAAATGAATGAAACTATATTATCAACTTTGATAAATATGCAAATCATTGGTGAAAAGTGGGCCGTGTCCAAACAGCTCGTATTAATCCAATACAATTTTGTTTATGTTATCTATTGGATGGACTGACAGACTGAGAAATGGGATGCAGGACAGGAAGTCAAGACAATGAGAACAAAGCCAGACACTGGACACGGAATGTAGTCTGAAAAGCTGAGCTGGGTAAGATTCTGAACTCACCAGACAGGACCCCAGCGGTCTGCACAAAACTGAGTAAAACCACCGACATTGTCACCCACTGGTGCCTCTAAATGGGAACCTATTTGGAAGTGTGGCCTATGGTGATATAATATCTATGATTTTTTAAGCTTGCCTGAGGATTCAGAGAGCAATGTCAGTCACAAGCCTTGAAGCCAGGCATGCACCTTTAATCCCAGCAGCAAGAAGCTAGGTGATGGTATATACCTTTAATCCTAGGACTCAGGATTAAGAGGTAGATAGAGCTCTCTGAGTCCAAAGCCATCCATATCTACACAAAATTGATCCAGTCCTACAGAGAAACAACTTACACAAGATGAGCTAAGCACTGGGATCACACGTCTTTAATCCCAGCATTAGGGAGGTATATAAAACAGGAACAAGGTCTCCGTATCAGGCATTAATCCTCCAGCCACACTGAGGATAGGAGAGATTCATTCTCCAGCCATATTGAAGATAGGAAGACATTCAGTCTCAGAATTCTCCAGCCACGCTGAGGAGAGGCAGCAGGATCAGCCCGTTCAGCCTGAGGTAGTGGTAAGAGCTAATGGCTTTGCTTTTCTGACCTTCAGCTTGAAGTGTGAACCCTAATATCAGTCTCTGTCATTTATTTTGCATGTTACAATGATCTTTGCAAACTTAGTGGACTCACTTAGACACTAAATTCAATATGACCATTGTCCTTATAAGAAGGGCATTTGGGCTGGACACGGTGACACATACCTTTAATCCAAAAGTTTGGGAAGCAGAGACAGGCAGAGCTCTGTGAGGCCAAGGTCAGCCTGGTTTATATAATATGTTCTGCGTCAGCCAGAGTTATACATCTCAAAAGTGTTTTTAAAAGCCATTTAGACACTCATAAATACGGGGAAACGCCACACGGCATTGGACTTTGGGAGCTGCATCTACAAACCAGGGAATTCCAAGGATTGCCAGAAACTAGGAGAAACCTGGAGAAAAGCATGGAACAGATGGCTCTCTTCTGAGCTTCCAGAAGGAACTAATCTCTTCAGCACCTTGGTTTCAGACTTCTAATCCCCAGAACTGTGAGAATGTTTGAAATAACTCATCGTGTGGCACTCTCTTACAGCAGCCCTGGGGAGACCATCTCACTGTGATGATGTCTTCACTGTGGTACCAGGTTCCTCCTGAACATTTCATTACCTAGACCTGGAAGATCTGAGGGTAAGGCATCCTTGCCCCAGAGTGAGTTTGAGGCCAACCTGGGCTGCATGAAACCTTGCCTCTCCACTGACAGAAAGTCGGGCAAGCAAATAAAAATCATTCTAAAATAAGTATGATTTGAAAATGTGTAAATATTTATTCATGGGATGTGTGTGCATGTCTGTAGTCAGAGGACAATCTACAGGTGTCAGCTTCCTCCTGTCATGTGAGTCTGGGGGATCAATCGAACTCAGGTTGTCAGGCTTGGTAGCAAATGCAGGAACCCTCTGAGCTACCTTGCTGACCCTGAAAGCGTTTAATACAAAGTAGCACATTTGCCTAGAATGTGTGAGGCCGGTGGCTCAGTCCCCAGTAACACACACAGACCACACACACACACACACACACACACACACACACACACAAACACACACACACACCCCTCTTCAAGAGAAGAAAGAAGGGCTTGGGACAAGGCTGAGTCTACAGATCCTGTTTCCATCTCCTTCCAGGATGGCAGGTAAGTATCAAGACTAGTTACTTTTTAAAAAATTATCACTATCTTATCATCTTGCCAGAACATAAAACCCGTGAAGATGGGAACAGTCAGTCTCCTTTGTTGCGATGTATCTCATGCAGACAGAATGGGGTCTGGCAGACGTGGCTGCTGAATAACTGCATGAATGAGTTAATGAAGCAGCCAAGACAGCCCCTGGGAAGCTCCTTCAGTGGTGTCACCATGTCCATCTTGCCCTGCTCAAGCGTCTTCCATGCCATGGACTGCACGTTTCTTGCTGTGAACAAGTACAGAACCCTGGCAGGCAGTGTTTGTCACGAGTCTCCTGATTGCCAGAAGGCATGAAGTGTCAGGAACACTCCTTCCAGGACAGGGGAGTTCAGCCCCCTTTCTAGGACATGGGAGTTCAGCCCCAGCCATAAATAGCGCCTGCCATGTGCCTCCTAGCTCCTCCGTGCATCTCTTCCTCAGCCCCCTAAAGCTGCAGAGAGCCTGGCGAGCTGAAAACAGTAGCAACCTCGGGTCTTGGTAAAGGCCTAGTAGTGGGGTGAAAACAAAATGGGAGGTTGGGCCCCCCCACTTACGTGCTGGGCTTTAAGGGGGTCTGTTTGCTGTGCCCCCGGCTCCAGCTCCCTTCCTGAGTTTAGTTTACTTGATTCCCAGATTAGCCTCAGGGAATGGATGAATGGTCCTCTGCTCATCTTCTAGCCACTAGAATCATAGACACTGAGGTCAGGGTTGTGCACACAGGCATTGGGCTCACAAGTTTTTTGTTTGTTTGGTTTGGGTTTTTTTGTTTTGGTTTTTTTTTTTTGAGACAGGGTTTCTCTGTAGCTTTGGAGGCTGTCCTGCAGCTCACTTTGTAGACCAGGCTGGCCTCGAACTCACAGAGATCCGCCTGTCTCTGCCTCCCAAGTGCTGGGATTAAAGGCATGCGCCACCAACGCCCGGCCCTTTGGGCTCACCAGTTTTATCCTCTGAGCAAACCTAGTAATTCTCAGGAGTAGTGAGTGCTCTGTCCTTACTTTCCCCAGGGCCCTGAACTGTGTGTCTTCTGAATTCTGATTCCCTTGGAAGAGTGTTCCCTGAGCTCACACGCCTGTGAACCGCTGGCCACTGTGACCTGCTGCTGAGTCTAAGGAAACCAGATAAAATGCAACATTCCAGGACCTTTCCCGCCTTAAGTTTAGAATGTTCAGCTCTTTTCTTCAATTCCTTTAAGAGATTTTCTAAAATTATTTTTGGAATTATAATTACATCATTTTCTCCCTTCCCTTTCCTCTCTCTAAACCAGCACTTCTCGACCTGTGGGTCTTGACCCCTTTGGGGAGTTGAATAACAGTTTCACAGGGATTTCCTAAGACCATAAATAAAACACAGAGATTTTTTTTTTTTTTTTGGTTTTTCGAGACAGGGTTTCTCTGTGGCTTTGGAGGCTGTCCTGGAACTAGCTCTTGTAGACCAGGCTGGCCTTGAACTCACAGAGATCCACCTGCCTCTGCCTCCTGAGTGCTGGGATTAAAGGCGTGCGCCACCAACGCCCAGCTAAAACACAGAGATTTACCTTACAATTCATAACAGTAGCAAAATTACAGTTATGAAGTAGCAACAAAAATAATTTTACGGTTGGGGTCACCACAACACAAGGAACTATATTAAAGGGTCTCAGCATCCTAAACCCTTCCACGTACCTCTCCTTGTCCTTTTTCAAATCCATGGTCTCTTTTTTCCAATAATTGTTGTTACATATGTATCTGTTTATATACATATATATTCCTAAATACCTATGTACAACCTGCTTGGTTTGTATATATGTATATATACATATATATTTTTGGTTTTTCCAGACAGGGTTTCTCTGTGGCTTTGGAGGCTGTCCTGGAACTAGCTCTTATAAACCAGGCTGGTCTCGAACTCACAGAGATCCTCCTGCCTCTGCCTCCCGAGTGCTGGGATTAAAGGCGTGTGCCACCAACGCCCAGCTTCTCCCTCCTTTCTTATTTCCAGGTGGTGAATAGATACTTCTTGAGCAGTCAAAATGAGTGGGCGCCATCACTTTCAACTAAGAAAAAGGCAAGGATTACCCAAACTTAATTTGGGGATTTCTAGACTTCTAGAATTTTCCTATACTTCTGCTAAATATTTAGTTGCCTTCCCCCAACACCAGCTATCAGCATCCCCAGTTTAGCTGAGAAAGGGGTACTATATGGCCTGGCGATGTAGTTGGCTCTTGCCTAGCCCTGCACATACAAAGCCTTGGTTCGATCCTTAGCAAAGCATCAGTAGACATGGAGGTGCACACCTATAATCTCAGCACTTGGGAGGCAGAGGCAGAAGGGCTGGAAGCTCGTCCTCAGCTATATAGTGAATTCAAGTATAGCTAGGATCCATGAGATCCTGCCATGAAAGAAAGAGGTGGGGAGGGAGAGAGGGGGAGGGCGGGGAATAAAGAGGTGTGGTGGAGGAAAAAGAAAACATACAAAGAAAGGAATAAGGAAAAATGAGGGAGGGAGGGAAGAGAAAGTAGGGCGAGGAGGAGATACCCATTGACTGGGGATGGTAAGATTTTTCTCTTACGGCTTGTTAGCTAGTGAACATCTTCTTATATTTTATTAAATTCATTTAGTATGTGTGTGTGTAAATGCACACATGCGCACGCATGCATGTTTTCACATACATGTGACATGGAGGTCAGAGGACAATCTGCAGGGGTCTGTCCTCTCCTTCCATCTCCCCATCCACGGAATTGAACTCAGGTCATCAGAACACATTATAATCTTCACAAACTTAAAACTAAGCCAGATATTGTAGCTCATGCATGTAATCCAAACACTTGACAAGCTAAGGCAGGAGGATGGCTGTGAGTTTCAGGCCAGCCTAAGCTGCGGCGTGAGACTTTACTTCAGAAATATCTAAGTGAAAATTACTGTAGCCAAGCTGAGCGAGAGAGGGGAACTCCCATGCACACGCCCACCCCAGGAACATGCTATCACTCTACGCACATCCCAACCTTGAAAGGAACTTAAGCAGCTTTCACAAAGATTATCTCATTTATCTTCACAGAAACACTGAACAATTAAATGGGGGTGGTGGGGGCGGAAGCAGGAATTTGAGTTTGTTACAGGGTTGGCACAGCATGCGAAATAGGAATAAAATCTGTTCTCTCTGATCCTAAGGGGTGGCCGAGGCACCAAGTACAATGTTAGGAGGAGAGCGCATTAGAGTCAATGACGGAGGGAATTTTTAAAATCAGAAAACAGCAAAGATAGCCCTAATGGTGCAGGCAGGCCTGCAATCCTAGCTGCTAGGGAGACTTGAGGCAGGAGGATCACAAGATCAGTTCCTATGTGGGCTGCAGAGTGAGTTTACAACTCACATGGCCAACCTAGTGAGCCTCTACCTCAAAAAGAAGAAAGAAAAGAGAGGCCCAGGCACAGAGCATGGTATCACAACCTGTAATCCCGGCACTTGGGAGTTGAAGGTAGAATCAGGAGTTTAAAGTTAGCTTCTGTTTCATGAGGTTCTCTCCTCTTTTTTGTTTTTCGAAAGAAAGTTCCCCTGTGAAGCCTTGGCTGTTCTGGAACTCACTCTGAAGACTGGACTAGCCTCAAACTCAAGATACTCACCTGCCTGAGTGCTGGGATTAAAGGCGTGCACCACCACACCTGACTAGAGATTCTGTCTCAAAAAATAAAAATAACCAGGTGTGGTGGTACACACCTTTAATCCCAGTACTCAGGAAGCAGGGACAGGAAGATCTCTGTGATTTTGACACTAGCCTAGTCTACATAGTAAATTCCAACCCAGTTAGAGCTACAAAAGGAGAGCTTGTCCCAAAACTATCAAACCAAATTGGGTGTGGTAGTACACACCTGTAATCCCAGCGGGTGGGACAGTGTGGACTTCAGGATCAATCCTTGACTATTTAGAGTTCAAGATCAGCTGCACTCCACCACCACCCCCAAAAAAGAAAGCAAAGAAAAATGTAAAATCAAAGCCAGATCTCATGGTGAAGACCTAAAGTCTCAGCTACTCAGGAGCCTGAGGTAGGAGGATAGAAAGTTTATGGTCTGCCTGAGACAAAATGAATTCAAGACCCAAATGAATGCATAACTTAGTAAGACCCTGTCTCAAAATATAAAGTAGAAAGAGGAGGGGTGGAGAGATGGCTCAGCAGGTGAGAGCTCTTGCTGCTGTTCCAGAGGGTTCGGTTCCCAGCATCCTCACGGCAGCTCACAAGCATCTGTAACTGCAGCTCCAGTCTGTGTCTCTGGCCTCCAAGTGAATTTACACTCATGTACACATGCCCACGTGCACACATACATGCCTACACATATTTTAAATTTGTACTTATTTAATGTATACAGTGTTTAGTCTGAATATATGTCTGTATATCCCATGCATATCTGGCATTCACAGAGACCAGAAGAGGGTGTTGGATTGATTCCCTGGGACTGGGCTTACAGTTAGTTATGAACTGCCATATTGGTGCTGGAAAGTGAACCCGAGTCCTCTGGAAGAGCAGTCAGTGCTCTTAAGCACAGAGCCATCTCTCCAGCCCTACCTACACATCATTTTTTAAAAACATCTTTTTTAAATCAGCCAGGCATGGTGGTGCACACCTTTGATCCTAGCACCCTGGAGGCAGAGACTGACTAGCCTCTTGAGTTGAGGCCAGCCTGGTCTACAGAACTAGTTCTAGGACATCCATGGCTACACAGAGAAACCCTGTCTCCACAAAACAAGAAAAAGTTTTAAATGGAAAGAGGAATGTGGTAAAGGACTTGCCTAATATCTGCAAGGTCCTGGATTCCATTCACTGTACATAAAAAAGAACAAGGCCGGGTGGTGGTGGCGCACGCCTTTAATCCCAGCACTCGGGAGGCAAAGGCAGGCGGATCTCTGTGAGTTCGAGGCCGGGCTGGACCGATAGCCTCCAAAACAATACAGAGAAACCCTGTCTCGTAAAAACAAAAAAAAAAAAAAAAAAGAAAGAACAAGTGACATTTTTAATACCTCGTGTTTTTCCTTAGGTGCTTTATGTGGTGTATAAAATATGGAAGGCCCGAGGGAAAGAACAAATTGTTAACGATTTTGACTTCCTGGGATGGTAAAGGGATAGGACTGTTAAAAAGGACTTTAGCCTCCTGTGTTATGTTTTAAATTTTTACAAGGCAAGTGGATTTGTATGTAACTGACAGTTAAAATAGTTGCCTTCAGTGTTTAAATGTCACCAGGAGGACAGGAAGTGCTATCCTTGAACAGAGAGTTCCTGACTTTTCACAGCCGTGTTCAAATACAGTTCAGTATGATCAGTGCAACAACTGATTTAATTATGTCTGTCGTCTGTCTGCCTGCCTATCTACCTAAGTGTGTGCACATGCTAACTTGAATACGTGGAAATCAGAGGACAACTCTTGAGAATTGTTTTTCTCCTTCTACTTTGTAGATCCCAGAGGTGAAACTCAGATCATTAAACTTGCTAGCAAGTGTCTTTGCCAACGAGCCATGTCATTGGAACCAGCAATTTCATAACTCTGTGAACATTAGTTGAGGTTGTGCCTTTGTTTTGTTTTTGAGACACTTTCTCTTTGTAGACCTGGAACTCTCTACATAGACCAGCCTGGCCTCAAACTCACAGAGATCCACTTGCCTCTGTCTCCTGAGTGCTGAAATTAAAGACATATGCCACTGTGCCTGGTTTTGAGTTTTTATTATGCTCCATGGGCTACATATTTCAACTATTTCATTCTTACCACAACCCTAGGAAGCAGAAATAACAATTACTCTCTGTAGTGAAAAAAACTGAGCCCTGAGGGACTTGTCTATGTCTATAGGATAACAGAGTACAGAGTCGAACATGCGTGTCTCTGACTCCAAAGTTAGTTTAGACTCTTGTGTTAAGGATTAAACCGGGAGCCGGGCGTTGGTGGCGCACGCCTTTAATCCCAGCACTCCGGAGGCAGAGGCAGGCGGATCTCTGTGAGTTCGAGGCCAGCCTGGTCTACAAGAGCTAAGTTCCAGGACAGCCTCCAAAGCCACAGAGAAACCCTGTCTCGAAAAACCAAAAAAAAAAAAAAAAAAAAAAAAAAGGATTAAACTGGGGCTTCACATATGCTAGAGAAGTCCCCTGCTAGCCTGTGTGACTCTTTTTTTTTTTTTTTTTTTTGGTTTTTCGAGACAGGGTTTCTCTGTATTGTCTTGGAAGCTGTCCTGGAACTCACTTTGTAGACCAGGCTGGCCTTGAACTCACAGAGAGCCACCTGCCTCTGCCTCCCGAGTACTGGGATTAAAGGCGTGCGCCACCAACACCCGGCTGCCTATGTGACTCTTAACTGCTATGCTGGTCACTGTATAGATTGAATCAACAGTCAGGACTTTGAAGTGTTTGTAACCTTGACTAGGGATGCAGTGGAAAGTCTCTGGTATGGTGGGAATGGGAAACCACCATGAAGGAAGCAGGCAAAAGCACCTTGGCTTAAGTACTGCCATTTTGACTTCAGACTGCATTACCTGCAGGATGAAATAAAGTTCAAGTTCCCTAGCCCCCGGGGAGCTGAGAACTTTCCAATGGCTAGCCAACCCCATCCATAAATCATAAAAATAGTTGTCATGCATTGTTAGTTCTTTAGAAACATCATGGCTGCTCCTAACAACAGAAGGAACAAATGATTCTGATTGGTTGCACTAATAGGCTGGCAGTGTATGTCAATAATGGAACACACAAGCAAAGTCCCTAATCTTTGATTCTGACTGGTGAAAATTGTACCTGTAACTTGGCAGCAAATGTTTGTGAATTTTATGCTTATAAACCCCACTTCTGTCTCTGCTCAGAGCTGTTGGGAGAAACAAGGCTCCGGAGTCCATGTCCTGTAACGCTGATCAATCAATGACCCACTCATGTGGTGATTTAATAGAATCTTTGGAACCCATAAGTGTTGCCTCTCTCTTTCCTCATGGTGCATAATGGGCTAGGTGTAACAAGCTAATCTTCCACGTTCTTTCCAGAGAGAGAATCCTGACCTGGCTCCAAGGGGCAGAGTCAAAGGTAAGGCCTCTTCACCACCTCCTTCACAAGTAGCCAGGTGACAAAAGCTCTGGCTAATGAGGTGTAGATTACTTCTAGGGAAACCCCTTAAAGGGACAAGTGACACTTGAGCCCCTTGCCCTTCCCCATTCATTCCTATTGTGTGCCTAGACAGCAAGAAAGATGCTGAGAGATGCCAAAGCCATCATTAACCAGGAGGGCAGGAGCATTCACTAAGGATGCTGGAGCAAGCAACAAAGAAGCAAGCAAACAAATATTTGGTACATTAGTGGCGTCTGGGTGCTAATGCTACCCTCCAGCTGATTATGATGGAGGGTGCTGGTGGTGGTGGTGGTGGTGTGTGTGTGTGTGTGTGTGTGTGTGTGTCTTCTTAAGCCCATGTCCGATTTCATGCAGTGCTAACACATGGAGCTTAATGAACACAGTAAAGGCTATACAGCCTCACAGGAAAGAACAGGACAGCCTCAGTCTCTCATGGCTTTGAACAGGGAAAGGGTCTGGTACTTCAGTTCACCCTAAGTGTCCCTAGGATCTCCAGGTCAGAGCGTGTGTAAGCCACACCACCCACTATACAGAGCTATGGCCTCTAACACAGAAAATGCGCAATATAGCCAGGAGTCTGTAGGATTTCACATCTTCCTACTTAAAAACATAGGGAAGCTGAGTGTGATGCCACACACGTGTAATCCCTGACACTCAGGAGGCAGAGGCTGGAGCATCAGGGGTTGCAAGTCTATCCCTGGCCATAAAGCAAATTCCAGGTCAGCTTACATGAGATCAAGTCTCTGTAGATCAGGCTGGCCTCGAACTCACAGAGATCCGCCTGCCTCTGCCTCCGGAGTGCTGGGATTAAAGGCGTGCGCCACCAACGCCTGGTGAGATCAAGTCTCAAAAAACAAACAACAACAAAGCCCTGCAGAGGAGTGTTTGCTAGAGGGTTGGGCATGGGTAATTTAACTCCAGTGTTCAGGGCTATAGATCCATCCCAGTCTACTTATAGCACTGCAAGTGTTGGGCCAGAAGGTGGGGGGATGGGATGCTACTCTTCACAGCTGTTTGTTTGAACCAGCCTAGACAACTCGACGAACATTTGTTTAGAGGGCCAGCCAGGACTGGGATAAGAGGAGGTGACTAAAGGAATCTTGGGAGAGAGGAAAATAATTGTTTTCCCTCTCCATATGGAATCCTGATGCCTGAAATCCTGGAGGGTCACATTTCTTCAACACAGTGGAGCTGTTTTCATATGGGCCAAATATCTCTGGATGTGGTTCCGTGAGCCCAACTACCCTTCAGGAATAGTCAGAGGAGCAGCCGGAGTAGAATGAGAGGCAACTAGAAAGTTGTTCTGGCTTCATTCTATGGCTATGATAAACCACTCTAATCCCAAGCTACTTGAGGACGAGAGAGTTCATTTGGCTTAGACTTCTAGGTCACAATGGATTACTGAGGGAAGTCAGGGCAGGAATTCAAGGCCAGAATCTGGGACAGAAACCATAGAAGAATGCTGCTTGCTGACTCACCCACTGGTTTAGGCTCAGCTGGCCTTCTAACATAGACCAGGACCATCATCTGCCTATCTGCCTAGGGAAGGTGAGTCCCATAGTGCCCCCCCCACCCCCGTATCAATTGGCAATCAAGACAATGTCCTATACTTACACCCACAGGCCAATCTGAGGCAATTCTTTAACTGAGGTTCCTTTTTCCCAGGTGAATTTATGTGTCCAGTTTACAATTAAAAACTAACCAGGACAAAAGTCAAGGTGGGGGTGGTGGATACAGTTAAAAGGAGACCATGCAAGAGACCAGAATGAGTTAAATGTTAAAGGAGAAGAGCAATTGGGGAAGTGAGCCAGTCAAGCTCTTTGAGATGGCAGGGGGGATTGGGGTGAGTCAGCTCACCAGATAGATGTCTAGGTATCTTCCCTTTTTTTTTTTTTTTGGTGGGAGGAGGGGTTTCTGAGATGGGGTTTCACTCTGTAGCCCTGACTGCCCTGGAACTTGCTCTGTAGAACAGAATGGTCTCAAACTCACAGAGCTCTATCTACCTGCTTCTGACTCCTGAGTGCCGGGATTAAAGGCAGACGCCATCACCATCCAGCTGTCCACCTTTCTTAAAAGTCTTTCAGTGAACAAGGGGCAAGCGCACTAACAGCTAGACAATGGCAATGTTGAGGAGACGGAGGTCAGGGCTCACCTAGGTGAAAGCAGCCTGGTAGACGCCAGCTGACTGGGAATTGGGTGTTTCTGACAGGCCACGCCACATCGCTCAGCCTTTCCACCTTAAAGACAGGTGCTGCTTCCTTCTTTTTCACTTGGAGTCCATTTATCTTGTTTTGATTTTATGGTCTCCCAGGAGACATGAACGTCAATGGGACACCCTTTACAAAGCATGAACCAGAACAGCCAAGGGGAAGTGCACACCAAGTCCCACTCCTAACCAAGAAGCTACAATTGATACCTGTAGGGATGGGATAATCAGTGTTCTCCAACGGCGACATGGCTGTATCAACCACACTCCAGAGGAGTACGAGTTAACCAACACAAAACCCACTCTTGGTTTTTTTTTTTTTGTGAGTGTACGTGTGTGTGTGTGTGTGTGTGTGCTTCTATTTTGCTTTGTTTTGTTATTATTTTTTGTCTAATGGTTGTTTTTGTTTGGATTTTCATTTCTTGAGGTAGAGAAAGAACATGAATTGAATGAGTGGGGGGATTTTGGAGGGGCTGGGGCATGGAAAAGAATATGATCAAAAGATTAATGAAAAAATTAACTTTAAAAACTTATTAGTTAAGGAAAATGACTGTTAAGAAAGATTCATAGTAATTTGCTTGCTTGTTTTAAACATTAAACTTGAAATAAAGTGACTTACAAACAAAAAAATTCTGAAACCATATATAATGTCCAAAGACATAAACTCTCTGGCTGGTGGTGGTGCAGGCCTTTAATCCCAGGACTCTGGAGGCAGAGGTAGGCGGATCTCTGTGAGTTCAAGACCAGCATGGTCTACAGAGCAAATTCCTAAAACAGTTAGGGCTACACATACAACCCCTATCTCAAAAAACAGAAAAGCAAAACAAAACAAAACAAAAATGCCAAGTGACCAGATTAATGTGACCATTTTAAATTATACTACAGGATGGGAATATAGGTAAGTGGTACAGTGATTATCCAGAGTGCACAAGGCCTTGGGTTCAATCCCAGAATAAATTAAATAAATTTCATTGTACAGGAAACACTATAGAGCCAGACTTGTATAGAAACTTGACAGTGTTTTCCAAAGAGGTCAGAAGCCTAGAACTTGAAAGTTGGAAAGAACTTGAATAGCATGTGTTTTTGGACCATCAGCCCCCAAATCGTGACATAGAGACTTGTTAATTATGAAAGCTCCACCTTTAATTATGACAGCTCAGCCTTAGCTTAGGCTTGTTTCTAACTAGCTCATATAACTTATTAACCCATGTCTATTAATCTATGTTCCACCACTTAGCTTGTGGCTGGTACCTCCCCTCCTGAATGTCTTGGTTCCTCTTCATCTGGCTGGTGACCTAACATTTCTTCTTCCCTGTGACCTCTCTGTCCCCAGAAGCCCCACCTAACCTTTTCCTGCCTAACTATTGGCCATTTAGCTCTTTATTAAACCAATCACAGTGTAAAGAAATATTCTACATTTCCCCCTTTTTGCCTAAACAAAAAGGAAACATAATAGCATAATAAAACTATAAACAATAAGAACAATTATCAGGTAAGAATTACATTTACAATATACTGTCTATTTGTATTTGGCAAATTCAAAGAAAATACTCCATTATCTATCCTCTCTTGATGAGTTCAAAGTTTTGTACCTGACTCACTTTCTATCCTAACTTGTATTACCAACCCAAAATTATTTTTTTAGATAACAAAACATCTTAGATAGATAATTTGTTTTTATGTTTCTCAACCTTATATATTTTACACCTCTTTTGTGAGTTTCTTTTCTGAATTTCTGAATTTGGTAACAAGGAAAACTAATTGTAACTATCTAGTCTTTAACTCCATTAGAGACTCAAGAAGGAAATAATATTGCCTGAGCAAACAGGAAGAATAGAACAAGCAACTTTTAAAGTTATAGAAATGGCAGAAACATCTGGCTGTCTGGACAGTCATACAAGCTTCCTCTGTAAAGTTGGAGCATCCATCTTTGGCCTAGAAGATTAGAATATCTGACAGACATTTCTGTAAAGCAGGAATTTTTGAAAGACTAACCTATCCTATCTTGGCAAAGTTCAGCAGTCACTTTCTTTTATGTCCTGCTTGTCCAGTTAGAACAGCATATTGTCAGAAGTCAAGGTAAGAAAAATTTCTTGACCAGATGGCTAGCTTTTGCACCAAAGAAAGCAAACTCCACATGGGGGTTCTTCAATGCCCATTGTCCATTTTTGAAGAAAATTTGTGCTGCCAGGAGTAGACATTTCTCACTACCATGAAAAATCTTATGTTATTAAAACATTTTATAAATGCCATTTTCTGTAGATCTCTGGAGTGTTTGAAGATGACTTATCTAGCTCAAATTTATTTCTGTGTGCTCTTGAAAGCATACCTAACATGACTATAAATTTGATTGTTATGACTATTAACCTGTATTTCTTTATTATCTTAAATAGTTTTCAAGGACTAGAAGTTTAAAATACATTTTTAAATGAGCTACACAGGTACAATACCTTAAACAAGAAAGAAAAATATATATACAGTATAACAAAAATAACCTTAAATTTGTAGCAATATACAAAAATCCATACCAATGTAAAGTATTTGAGACCAGTAGTTGTTTCTTTAGTTTGAAAGTAGATGTGGGCTGGGTGTTGGTGGTGCTCATTTTTAATCCCAGCACTCCGGAGGCAGAGACAGGCAGATCTCCGTCAGTTCAAGGCCAGCCTGGTCTACAGAGCGAGTTCCAGGACAGCATCCAAAACAATACAGAGAAACCCTGTCTCAAAAAAAAAAAAAGAAAAGAAAAAGAAAAAAATAGACATGGTAATCCACCTTTTTATCTCACCATTTCTATACTATATCCCCCCTTTTCTTTTCAGAAAGAGATCCCTGAATTTAATCTCCTTTGTTCACCTTTTTTCCTGACCATTACCAACAACTTTTAATTTTCTCAGTGGCTTTTTCTCTACTGTCAAGTATAAGCAAGAGGGTGGAGTTAGCAGGAGGGCGAAGCTAGCAAGAGGGTGAAGTTAGCAGGAGAGTAGAATTTAGAAGAAGGTGGAGTTAGCAGGAGGATGGGGTTAGCAGAAGTGATGGTTTCAATCCTGATTCTGCCTCTTGCCCATCTGTGAAGAGTTAAGCAAATCATCCTTTCTACAGCTTTGGTCTCTTCATCAGTTAAGCAAAGATAATCTACCTCTCACACAGAGTTGCAGGAATGGGATGAAACCAGCTGCGAGTTACTCAAGCCAGGAGGCCAGCAGCCAGCCTCCTATACAGTCTCACTCACATCAGAATCCAGGAAGAGAGCCGGGTGTTGGTGGCACACGCCTTTAATCCCAGGACTTGGGAGGCAGAGGCAGGCAGATCTCTGTGAGTTCGAGGCCAGCCTGGTCTACAGAGCTAGTTCCAGGACAGTGTCCAAAACAGTACAGAGAAACTCTGTCTCGAAAAACCAAAAAAAAAAAAAAAAGAATCCAGAAAGGCCATTATTTTGGCCTCAGGCCACAGTTTTGAGTCAGTGCAAGATCTACAGACAGTGTCTAGGTGATAGCAGCTGGTGGGTAGGGAACCTCAGGCCTTTGACTTGAAGCTAGGCTTACACAACAAGCCACTTTACCGATGCTCTTTAATTTGTTTTGAAACTCACAGTTACTTAAAAAGAGCGATAGTGCACACCTTTAGTCCCAGAACCTGGGAGACAGAAGCAGATGGATCTATGAGTTCCTAGCCAGTCTGCACTACAGAGTGAGTGCCAGGATAGCCAGGGCTATCTACGTAGAGAGGTGCAGTCTCAAAATAAAAACAAAACCAGAAATCTCAGCACCCCGACAGGGCCTTTGGCAGAGATGAACTATCTCTGTCATTTTGTCTAGTTTGAGGGGTGTAGATAGAGCTCAGTAGCAGGATACTTACCTAGTCTACTTGGAGGAAGAGGAGACTTTCTTTTCCCATAAAACTTTCTATTAAGAAATGCATTTTAGGCCTGTCAGTGGTGGAGCTCAGCTTTAATCCCAGCACTAAGGAGGCAGAGACAAGCAGATCTCTGTGAGTTCAAGGCTAGCCTGGTCTACAGAGTGAGTTCCAGGGCAGCTAGTGCTAACAGAGAAACCCTGTCTGAAAACAAACAAAAACAACAAAACAAACAAACAACACACACACACACACACAAGAAAGAAACGAAGGAAGAACAAAAAGAAATGTATTTTAATTAAGGCTTGGTGGCCCACACCTTTAATCCCAGCACTTAGGAGGCAGACACAAGAAGATCTCTGTGAGTTCCAAGTGAGTCCCAGGACACTGAGACCCTGTCTCAAAATAGAGAGAGAGAGAGAAAAATGAATTTTAAGTGCTTTCATTATAAAATAATGTTTTTAAACATTTAGGAAATGATAAAATAAGTTGTAGTCCTAGAATTTAATTTTAACATTTAGTATATTTTTTCCTATCTTTATCATATTTTTCTGTTTTAACTTTAGTAAGATGTCCACTAAACACACACACACACTCTCTCTCTCTCTCTCTCTCTCTCTCTCTCTCTCTCTCTCTCTCTCTCTCTCTCTGGAATGCACGCATGCATACTTCTGGGACCAGATAGATGGCTCGGCAGCTGTCTTCGTCACTGTTCTGTTGCTGTGAAGAGACAGCGTGACTAAGGCACCTCTATAAATGAAAACTTTAACTGGGAGCTTGCTTACAGTTTTAGAGTGTGAGTGCATGACCATCATGACCGGAAGTAGACAGGCATGGGACTAGAACAGTAGCTGAGAACCATCCTGATCCACCGGCAATGGCACAGAATATAAATTAGTATTCTAAAAGGGAGGAAAGGGGACGTAGTCAGGAATCCTGGGCCAAATCAAGACTAAAACCCAGCAGAGCAAATTTCAAATCCTGTACCTCTCTGTCTGATGGCAAAGAACTGGGATGACTCTTCCCTCCCAGCTCTGTTGACTGAAGCATACTCCTCTCTCCTGGCCCGATTCCATGCCCTGTCTGCAGCTCTCCTTGGCATTATCCCACATCTCTTATGTCTCCAACGCAATCCAGGCTTCACCTTCACCGCTTGACATAGTGGCCTCTCTTGGCCTCTGTGTGGGGACTCCCCTGCCACAAGCCTGGCTTTGGTGGCTTTCCTTAACCACAGAGGAAGATTCCACAACCCCTTCCTTGTATCCTTTTTGACTCCTAATCCAGAACCCTGTAGCCAAAGCTGCCACGTTTTTCTGCTTGCTGGGACCATTCTCATTCAAACCACTGCCTCACGCTCTGCTCTTCCAAAGGACCTGACTTTGTTTCCCAGCATGCACGTGGTAGCGCACAGCTGTCTGTAACTCCAGTTCTAGGAGAACCAACAGCCTTATCTAGCTTCACAGATACCAAATATATATTCAAGTAGAGAATGGTACATACATAAAGTCAAAACAAATCTATTTTTTCTGGTTAGACATTTATCAAGTCTGGTCTACACAGCAAGTTCTAATACCCTCAAAGCTACACAGTGAGACCCTCTCTCAAAAGAAAGAAAGAAAGAAATTAGGGGGTAGAGGGATAACTCATCAGTTAAGCGTGAGTTCTGCTCTTTTAGAGGATCCAAGTTAATTATAATTTCTCACATTGGGAAGTTTACAACTGCCTGGAACTCCAGGTCCAGGGATTTTGACATTCTCTTCCAGGCTCCAGAGGCACCTAAACACCCGTGGCATACACTCACAGAGATACACACACCTATCCATGAATAAAATAAAAGCAAGGCAAATCTTTACTAAAAGGTAATGACTAAATGTTAAAGTTTTTAAAAAAGTCAACCAGCCTTCTAACTACAAAAGCCAAGCACAAGTGTAGCATGTGTGTCAGGAGAAGAGTTTGTGCCTGGTCTATATAGCATCATGGTGGTGGCAGGGAAAGGGGTGCGGGGCAGTGGACAGAATTCACATTTGATCAGGTTCTATTTAATCACAGAACAGAATTTCAAATGTGAATACTTGCTGTGTTCTTTGGTTCTCTGAGAAAATGGAATTGGTAGCATGGACACATACATATGCATATACATCTATGACAAGAGGAAAAAGAAGTTTCTTTTAAGAAACTGACAAGGGCTGACTCCATGGTTCAGTAGTAGAGTATTGTGAGGTCTTTGGTTTGAACCTCAGTGCCACAAAAGGAGGGTAGGGAGAACGAGGCTTGTGTATGTGTGGAGGCTCTGTGAGCCCAGACTCTGATGGGTAAGCCAGCAGACTCTGATGGGTAAGCCAGCAGACTCAGATGGGTAAGCCAGCAGACTCTGATGGGTAAGCCAGCAGACTCTGATGGGTAAGCCAGCAGACTCAGGGAAGAGTGGGTGTCTGAGTCCAAAGGTGGTCAGGTGACAGCATCCCTTCTCACTGGGAAGGCTCGGGTTTGGTTTGAAAGTTTGGTGTTTGTGGGGGTCAAGTTCTCTTTAGGATAAACCAAAACTCATGGCCATGTTCCCTCCATCTGCAGGTGTGGGCCAACTCACTCAGCTTAGTTTTATCTAAGGTTTTCAATGGGTTGGGTGAGGCCCACGCACATTAGGAAGGGAAAACTGTTTAATTCAATGTCCATTGATACAAATGTTAATCTCATTAAAAAAAATAAAGCCCAAGCCGGGCGTTGGTGGCGCACGCCTTTAATCCCAGCACTCGGGAGGCAGAGGCAGGCGGATCTCTGTGAGTTTGAGGCCAGGCTGGACCGATAGCCTCCAAAACAATACAGAGAAACCCTGTCTCGTAAAAAACCAAAATAAATAAATAAATAAAAAACATTCCACCTTCACTGGCAAAATCTAAAACTATTGGACAAACCCACAAGGCTGAAACATAAAATTTTCCTCGCACACTTTCCTAAAAGCTCGGTACAGATAAACTATGAAGTTCAAAGGGTACTTTGTATAGTTGCTTCTCTGGCCTTATCAGTGTTTGTATGCAGCTTTGTAGAAACCATTTGAGGTATTCAGACTCCAGCATGCTGAAGGACTTTCCTCGCAGTTGTAGTTGTATATAGAGGTGGTTTTATTGAGTGAGAAAACACATTGTATGTGGGTTTTTTGTTTTTGTTTGTCACTGTTGTTGTTATTTCCAGTTTGCAGTATGGAGAACTGAACCTACAGCCCTGCACAGAACTCTACCACTAAACTACATTTTAGCTGGAAGCTGAAACCAAGGCCTCTTGCATGTAAGGTAAGCCCTCTCCCATTGAATTACATCCCTAGCCATACAACCCCTCCTTGTTTGTTTTTGTTTTGTTATTATTATTATTTGGGGTTTGTTTGTTTGCTTTTGAGACAAGGTCTTTCATACCCTAGGTCAGGTTAAAACTTGCTATGTAGCCAAAGATGACTTGGAACTTTTGATTTACCTGCCTTCTCCTTGCGTGATGAGATTACAGGTGTGTACCGCCTTACCTTGGTTCATGTGATGAGAGACAAATAAATGACATCCCCCATTCCTAACCATTAACTCTTTTCTAAATTTTGTTTTGAGACAGTCCTGCTAAATTGCACAGGCTGGCCTCCAGCTCCCTTAATCCTTCTGCTTCTGTCTCTCAGGCAGCCGGGATTACAGACATGCACTGCTGTATTTGGCTAAACACTGGGTTTGTTTAGGTTATTTGATGCTGGTGCAGTGAGTCAAGGTGACAGTAATGGAAGGGTCACAGAACCCTGGATTTCCCAAGGATGCTAGCATTTGGGGGTAAGAACAAAAGGTCTGGAGACCAAGGTCATTTTCAGCAATGTAGAGCTTAAGGGCAGTCTGCACTACAGAAAACCATGTCCAAAGCAAACTAAAGAACCCCAGCCCTTCTTCTGATGGCTTCCCTGAGACTGCAGGAACCAGACGAGGAAACGGGCTTGGGACAGTGCCTCTGAAGGAAATGATGAAGCAGTTTTTCCAGATCATGTCTTCCGGAATGCCTGTCTGCCAGCCCAAAATTGCTTCTCCATGACCCTCCGGAGAGGACTCGAGGCAGCAAGACAGCATCAAGAAACCAAAGCTCTAGCTACACTGGGCTAAAGGGAGGAGGGGACCTGGAGCCCAAAGCTGCTATTTCTGTCTTCTCCAAGATTGCTGGCAGGCAGGCATCTCCAGCAGGAGAAATCTGCGGAGCCCAGGAGCCAGGAGATCATATGGGTCTGACAAACGCGGGGCCCCACCCCTGCCCCACCTCCCAACACACCCCCAGGAACCTCTGTCATAGGCCGGCCGTCTTCGTCATCACCAGCCTAAGATAGAGAGGTATCTGGATCGTTTGCAGGAAAGGTCAGTTGACTTAAAATAGCTGTCACCAAAGCGACAACTTTCCTGGCTGGAGAAAAGAAACCCAAGCCACTAAAGATGAGGTGCCATGGGGCTCTACCCACCTCTGGGGTAGCGGAGTGGAGGACAGAAAAAGAGTCTAACAAGAAGTATCAGACATCTGCCATGTCCCTGACACAGTGCTTTGGCACAGCCGCAGAATGGCCTTACTTAGTCCTGAGGACTGTACGTCGACATAACCACTTCAGAGGTGATGAAACCGAATCTCAGGGAGATTAATAAAGTGACGTACCCAAAAGGTGACAGGATCAGATGTTCTTCTCTACTACCAAGTGTCCCAGAACCTCAAAGCCTTTTTTTCTGAGATGATCATAAATTCATGATTTTAAAAACTGTAGGGAGAAATAATAAGCAATTATTTTCTATCCCCCTCTCTGTGTTGTCTCCCCAGAATGTCACTGTTATCCATAATTGTCATTTTGCTTTTTGTTTTTCTTTTGCATTTTGGTGTTTTGAGACAGGGTCTCATGTAGACAGGCTAGTCTGGAACTCCCTATGTAGCTGAAAACAGCCGTAAACTGCCAAGCCTCTCTTTCCACTTCCCCAGTGTTGGGATTATAAACATGTGTCTTGGTTTTTGTTTTGTCTACTTGACACATCCTAGAGTTACCTTGGAGGGGGAACTTCAATTAGGAAATGCCTCTATCAGATTGTCCTGTACAAGTCTGTAGGACATCTCCCCTCCCCCTCCCCCTCCCCTTCCCCTTCCCCTCCTCCTCCTCCTCCTCCTCTTTTCCATGAGACATGGTTTCTCTGAGTAGCTCTGGCTGTCCTGGAACTTGATCTGTTGACCAGACTAGCCTCGAACTCACAGAGATCCATCTGCCTCTGCCTCCCGAGTGCTGGGATTAAAAGCACTTGCCACCACACCTGGCTGTAGGGCATTTCTTGATCAGTGATTGTTGCGGGAGGTCCAGCCCACTGTGTGTGGTCCCATCTCTGGGCAGGCGGTCCTGTGGTATAAGTAAGCAGGTTGAGTCATGGTGGGTAAACCAGTAAGCATCATTACTCCACGGTTTCTGCTTCAGTCCCTGCCTCCGGGTTCCTGTCCTTCTCTTCATAATGAAAACCACTGTAAGCTGAAATACCCTTCCCTCTACAAGTTGCTTTTGGTTGTGGTGTTTGTCACAGCAAGAGAAGCCTAACTAGAACAACATGCACTACCATGTGCAGGTATTGTCAGAATTGCACACCTCCCAGGGGTAATCTATGAATAAAAGCATAAATTATGTGATTGACTTCTGTATGTGAGTGTGCATATATTTATATATAATAGAATATACTTACATGATATATTTATGTATAAAGAGATGTTATAACATAAATAAATGCTACTGCATATGAATGCATGCATATGCACCCCACCCCCACAGTTGCTCCCTTATTCAAAGTTTCAGCCTGCTGAGGTTAACCCATATCTGAACACGCTCAGTGACAATTCCTGACTTCGAAGGTAGATCTGCGGTGCTTGCCTATTGTGAGTGAAGCCCTAGGTTTGACCCTCTCCATCCAAAGACAAACAACTACTAAGCTTGAAATTACACACAGGGATTTCTAAGGAGCAAGAACAGCCATCCGCCTCTGCCCTGCCTGGGTCATGAATTACCCTTTGTTCAGTATTTGTTCTAGCAATACTGAGCTGTGACTGAGTAGCAGTTTCCACCTTCAGATCACAGTGCTTGTGTTAAGTACCCCGTGTTAAGTAGCCTCTATTACTTTATAAGGGCAGGAATGGTGACTGATAATTTGGATATATCTAAGAGAAGCCTTGGACTGCCCTAAGGGGCAAGGTGAAAGTTCTCAAATAACTAATGACAGAAAATATACCAAGTGCTGAAATTGCTAAAATATGTGGTAAAAACAAGTCAGCCATCTGTGAAATAGTACAGACAAAAGAAATGTGTGTTCTCTTTAGGTCTCAGGCTGGAAGTTTCAGACAAAAGCACGGTAGGCAGTTAAGAAAAGCAGCCTGGCCTCAAGGCTCACACCTGAAAGTCCAGTTTCTGAGAGCCTACAGCAGGGAGACTGCCTCAGGTTTGATTCCTGGGGAGGGGTGAGTTTCATTTTCAATAATTGATTTTTAATTATGGGGAGGTATATGTGCTCCTTCGCACAGGTGCCTGCACAGGCCAGAAGGTGAGCGTTCCCTGGAGCTGGACTTACAGGTGGTTGTGAGTGCCCTGGGTGGGCCCTAGGAACGAAGTTAGGTCCTCTGCAAGAGCAGTGTGCACTCCTAACCACTGAGACATATTCTGGGTCGGTCCCTGCGTGTGAGTTTTATGAGACCATATCAAGAGAGTCAGAGAGAGACAGAGAGAATGAGTGAATAAACCTGTGTATGTTTAAGAAAAATATGGTGTCTATGGGATTCTTTCCTATTTGAATTTTCTTCTCCTTCCTTCCTTCCTTCCTTCCTTTCTTTTTTTCTTTTTTTTCTTACAGGGTTTCTCTGTGTAGCTGCCCCAAAACTCACTTTGGAGACAAGGCTGGCCTCAAACTCACAGAGATCCTCCTATTTTAGCCCCCCAGTGTTAGGATTAAAGGTATATGCTACCATAGCTAGCTCCTATCTGGGTTTTCGAGAGTCCTCCAGGCGCTCGGGATGTACCCCTTTAGATAAGGGCTGTTTATCTGCCGTGTCATTGCTCTCTATTTAAAGTCTATCAGTGCTGACAATCAAGAACGGTCCTGTCCTTAACCTGGGGTGTCCCCAGATTCTGAGCCCACGTTCTGTCAGCTTGGGAGCAGATCCTATCTGGGAGTTCCTAGGCTGTCTAGTCCTGAGAGAGCTGGGTAAAGAACTACCTGGGACGGTGACCAGTGGCTTCAACTGCAGGGTTGCCACCTCTCAAAAGCTGCTGGTGGTCTGGCCTGCTCACTGGTCTGCTCTAGCCCCTTCAGGCAAACCCTACAATCCTTCCCTTAGGAGGGTCCCCAAAACATGTCTGTGTCCTTTCTGACTTGAAAAATAAGCTCCAAAGCTTCTTAGACACCCCCTTTCCTAGTCCTTCCCCGTATATCTCCATGCTTGTGCTTTCTCTAGGGACTACTGGAGAGAGGTTTGCAGCAGTCTCCAGTGTCCAACTGCTAGCTGCAGTTGGGGCGTGGGGCTGTTAATGCCATTATGAAACCATCTTTAGTAAACATGGTGGTGACACCAAGAACAGAAGATTGGCCAGGGTACGATGCACTGGGTGTGTGGTGCCCTGATCATTACCAAACAGGCTGATGCCTGGCCATGTTGTGGTTTTGTTTTTGTTATTTTGTTTGTTTGTTTCTCTCCTCTTCTCCTCTCTCTCTCTCTCTCTCTCTCTCTCTCTCTCTCTCTCTCTCTCTCTCTCTCTCTCTCTCTCTCTCTCTGTCTCTCTCTCTCTCTCTGTCTCTTTTTTTTTTTTTATTGAGACCGGGTTTCTCTGTGTAGCTCTGGCTGTCCTGGAACTCCCACTATAGACCAGGCTAGCCTAGAACTCAGGGATCTGCCTGCCTCTCTGTTTTCTGAGTGCACCACCACTGCCTGGCTTCATTTTTTCTGTTAATGTGGGTAATTTTAAATATTTATCAAGGTTTAATTATTTATTTATTTTATGTATATGAGCCCTCTATCTACATGTATGACTTTATGCCAGAAGAGGACATTGGATCCCACTATAGGTGGTTGTGAGCCACCATGTGGGTGCTGGGAATTGAACTCAGGACCTCTGGAGGATCAGCCAGCGCTCTTAACCACTGAGCCATCTCTAGCCCCAAATTTAAGTATTTATTTATTTACATACCCATCTTGTGTATGTGTATACCTCGTGGATGCGGTGTCAGAAGAGAACCTCAGATGGGTTCAGTCAGTTGTGAGGATGTGGGTGAGCTGGAGGCCAGGTGGGGAGCTTTCTTAGCCACAGAGCCATCTCTGTAGCTCCTTTGATTTATTTTGAAAGATTGGTTTATTTTTATTTTATATGCATGAATGTTTTGCCTGCATGTGTGTATGAGTACCACATGGGAGTCTGGTGCCCATGGAGGACAAGAGAGGGTGCTGGATCTCCTAGAACTGAACTTTTAGAAGCTTGCAAGCCATCATGTAGGTGAACAGATGTCTGCTCAGCTACACAGCTTACCAATAACAAACAAAGCAACTCTTGCGCCTAAGTCTGGCCCGGGGAACCAGTGACCTGAGTGGGCTTGCAGGAGCCTGGGGAGGAGGACAATATCCCCTAGCCCTGATAAGGTGTAATGGCGGTCATGCCGGAAGGACAGCATTCCACAACTCCAGGCCTGTTTGTTTCCTACCAGCCTGCCACTGCCTCCAATAAGGAATAGACCCTGGGGTGATACCTGTGGCACACGGCTCAGCCTTCCAGAGTGAGAGCTGAAGGTGACTGAACGCCTAGGTGAAATGGAGAGAGGACTTTTCAGGATAGTATGTGCTGTCACTGGGGACCGGGAACTATGAACAGGCAGCAGATATTAAATAATCGAACCCCATTTCTACTCTGGCCTCTTTTTTCCCCTCCTCCCTTCTTGTTCCCCTTCCTCATTCTCTGGCCACTTCCGTGATCATCCTCTTTCCCCTGATGTTCCCTCCTGATGTGACCTAGGTTGGTTCAGCTCCACTGTTCAAGGCATTAGTTAGTTATGTAACATGGCTTATGAAAGCAAAACAACCTGCTGCCTGTCCTGCCAGGCTGCCAAGCCCTGCATGGAGGGAGAGTGTGGGGCTTTGTGGGGGGGGGTTGAGGGGGGATGGGGGAGGGGGAGAGAACTTACAGGTTCTGCCTACACTAGTCTCTCCTCCCTACACTCCCTCTCTCCCTCCCTCCCTCTCTCCCTCCCTCCCTCTCTCCCTCCCTCGCTCCTTCCCTCTCTCTCTTTCCCTCCTCCCCTCCCTTCCCTCCTTCCTTCCTTCCCTTCCTCTCTCTTCTCCTCCCTCTCCCTCCTTCCCCCCTCCCCCTCTCTCCTTCCTTCCTACCCTCCCTCCCTCTCTCTCTCTCCCTCCCCCTCCCCAGGGTTTCAAGTAGCCCAGGCTGGCCTTGATTCACCTCTGATCTTCCTGCTTCCACCCCTGCCAAGTGCTGAAATTATAGGTGTGTGACATCAAAGTTGATTTATGCAGTGCTGGGGATCCAAGCCAGTGCTGTATGGATAGTCTACCAAAGCAGTTAGAAGCCCAGTAACTCTGTCAGATCTGCAAACAGGGAGCCTGTCAGAGACAGGAGACAGTGACAGTAAAGAGAAACTGGGGACTGCGTAATACAAGGACTAGGGCAGAATCTTGTGTTTGGGCCATCGTGTCACTAGCTGTGGAATTCTCTACGAGCTCTGCATGATCTACATTAGTTCAGTAGCACCTAGAAGTTTCATGTGTATGTGTATGTGAGAGAGAGAGACAGAGAGAGAGAGAGAGACAGAGAGAGAGAGAGATAGAGAGGGAGGGAGGGAGGGAGAGAGAGACAGAGAGAGAGGGAGAGAGAGGGAGAGGGAGAGAGGGAGAGGGAGAGAGAGAGAGAGAGAGAGAGAGAGGGAGGGAGAGAGAGACAGTGAGAGAGAGAGAGACAGGGAGAGAGAGACAGAGAGGGAGAGACTTTCTGTATACTAGGCAAGCACTCTACCACAGAGCTACCTCCCTACCCTTGCGGGTGGTTGTTCTCTGAGCAAAATGACTAAATCCCAGTAAGTTCTCGCTCCTGAGAACAGTTTGGCAGAACCACAACAGAATTTTGAAGCTTCTGGGTTTTTTATTTTTAAATTTTTTTTTATTCCTGCTGAGGATTTAACTTTCTTCTGTGAGGACTAGAAGGAAAACTAATCTATGGAGTCACTTGGCCTAGGGTACCAAAGAAATTAAAGTATACATTTCTACAATTAAAAATATTTTTTGCATTTTTGAGACGAGGTAAAACACCTCAACTGTCTACTTTTTGTTTGTTTTTTTGAAATAGAATTTTGCCCTGTAGCTCAGGATGTTCTGGAATTTGCTATATAGCATAGGCTGGCATCAAACTTGCAGCAAACATTTTATTTTAGCTTCCTGGGTTCTAGATTATAGACGTGAGCTATTGCTCTCAGACGGCCCAAATATTTTAATACTGGTGAAGTCTGATAACAACTATTATCAAGGGAGTCTCGGATGGGAAAGGAGCGAGCTCATGGGAGAACGTACAGTTTGGGGACTGAGATCAGGCTAACATGAGGATAGACACTGGGACTAGATTTGTGAGCTGCGAGAATCTAGTTTGCTAATTCTCAATGCATAAGTACTTTGGAGGCTTTGTGTGTCTATGGATATTGTCTCTTTATTCTTCCCTGCTCCAAGTGTGTTAAGTAGCTTCTCGTGGGCCCTCCTGGTGTCTGGGGATGGAGAAGCAGACAGGAGTAATCAACATTCTCTGTGCAGACACAGACCTGGAAATGCTTTGTATGTGTGTGGTGCTGGGCATCTGACAGACTCTGGCCACTGGGCAAGCACTCTGTGACCGAACCACATCGGAAATCATTTAATAGATCAATGGCTACATTTGGAATCAGGGAGAAAAATAGTTCTAGGCAAGGTAACTGACATTAAGTGCGACAGACAGCCACACACAAGCCATTAATATCTGAGACTAATATCTGATATCCTTGGTGCCTTTCCCTGACGGACAAGAGGGTATACTTAAAGGAAGTATGGGATTAAAGGAATTAAAGACATCAAAAGAAACCAGACACCTTAAATAAAAGACTTTCTTTTCAGGGTAACACTTCAACCTGGACTATGGTCTCAGGGCCAAGCTGCCTATTGCGAATGTAAAGATAAGGCCACAGATTCTTTGCTAGGCCTTCTGAATGAAAACGAGCCCATGACCTCTCCAAGGTGTGGCTGAAGAGAAGGGTTTTATTATAGATACAAGGAGGGAGAATTCAGACAGAGGCATCGGAAAGGGTCCAGACTGAACCAGACCATGAGAGAAGAGACGGGGGGTGGAGGTGGGGGTTACAAGGAGAGAGAAAAGCCAGGGCAAGAGGAACAAGTAGAGGAGCGGAGGACAGAGAGAGCTCGCAGCTAAAACGGCAGGTTTATGTAGGTAGGAAAGAGAAGCTGGGGGAAGGGAAGCCCAGCCTCTGGGCTAGAGAACTGAGGGTTGGGGTGGGGTGAGAAACGTGCTGTGCTGGGAGAAGCCACAGAGAGAGCCTTGCCCCAGGTTTCCTTGGGACCCGATATCTTCCATCTCAAGGTGGAGTTTTCCCTTCCCCTTTAATGGACTGAATTTAGCATTTCATCCTCTCCTCCTGATCATCAGTCTGAGCAGAAACTTATCAGGGGACCGTTCTATGAAGGGGCCTCTGAAGCAAGAAACTGAACCCAGCCCACCTTCAGCGAGTGTGTACCTCCATTCCAGATAACCTGCAGCCTCTTAAGGGACCCCAAGGCAGAGCCACCGTGCAAAGCCCTTACACAGTCCCCATCCTCGGAAGCAGTATCAGATGATGCACCTATGCTGCATTAAGCTGCTTTTCTTTGGCAGGGTACCCTGTTTGGCAGTGAGAGAGGGCACATAATGATTCCATCAACGATGTAGATTCGTCAGAGCTGGAAAGTGTTGGGTTAGCTTGCTTACTGGAGAGTTGAGTTTAAGAATTCCTGTAGCGCCGGGCGGTGGTGGCGCACGCCTTTAATCCCAGCACTTGGGAGGCAGAGGCAGGCGGATCTCTGTGAGTTCGAGGCCAGGCTGGACCAACAGCCTCCAAAACAATACAGAGAAACCCTGTCTCGTAAAAACAAAAAAACAAAACAAAACAAAACAAAAATTCCTGTAGCACCAGCACATAGAGGCAGAGTTCTCAGAGAGAAATGGACCTCCCATGGTCAAACACTCCTTGTAATAATAGAGGATACTGCTGGTTCATTTTTTTCCCTAAAAGAAATAGACAGCCTTATAAATTGGAAGGGTGAGCCGGGTGTTGGTGGTGCACACATTTAATCCCAGCACTCGGGAGGCAGAGGCAGGTGGATCTCTGTGAGTTCGAGGCCAGCCTGGTCTACAGAGCGAGCGAGTTCCAGGACAGTCTCCAAAACAATACAGAGAAACCCTGCCTCGAAAAACAAAACAAAAAATAAATAATTAAATAAATTGGAAGGGTGCTCTTACCCTCCAAAACACAAATTTGATTCAACTGTTTTTTCTTTTTTCAGCATGGGTGTGATGGTTCATGGAATGGAATTCTAAATCTAGAAGGAATTTTGGGGGTATACAGGATTATCACAGTCAGATTCCATAAGGATGTTATCAGTTTCTGTGGAAGCTAATCATTTAATAGATCAATAGCTACATTTGGAATCAGGGAGAAAAATAGTTCCAGGCAAGGTAACCGGCATTAAGTGCGACAGACAGCTCACACACAAGCCATTAATATCTAAGACTAATATCTGAGTTAACTGACCCCCAACACTTATGTGCACCCCTACACTGCTTGTACATGCTTCCAGTTGTCCTGGCGATAATCTTCTGACAGTTTGTGTTCAGGTTACTAAAGATTTCCTTGGCTAAGTAGTTGACTGCAAGTGTATTTATAGAAACATTAATAGGTTGGCAGTATCTAGACCTTAAATTCTATTAGGGACGAGCTTGTTTGTGAAGGTGAGTTGCTTTACAAGGAAGCTCTGACTGGATTCTCTTACTGAATTGTATCTCTAAATTTAACTCCTAATTGGATCACAAGTTCTTTCCCAGAGACAAGAGTCATGTTGACTCCTATGTAAAACTCCCTTCCTTCCCCAGTATATTGTACTACTCTCTTTAGCATTATTTGAGTAGTTACTATAACAGCCCACACAATCGTTTGAAGATTAGCTTATATACATAGCAGGAAGTTCCCTAGACCCCACATCCCTTGGCAGTGCCAATGAGACATACATACCCTAAGAACACCCTAAGGAGGAAGAGGAAGTAAAGAAGAGGAAGAAAAAGTGCATTCTTCATTTTCCATCCCCCACTCCTCAGTCACAAGCTTGCATCAAAACATCAAATAGTGCCTATTTGGACTCCGGTTTGCTTTCATTTGCTTAGTTGAGACAGGGTATCATGTAGCCCGGGCTAACTTCAAATTAACTGTGTAGTGGAAGAACTTGAATCTTGAATCTGAGCCTTCTGTCGGCTTCCTGAGTGCTGGGATCAGGGTGTGAGCCTTTAGTTTTGAATGTGGTGCTCAGAGCTCTCTTGCATGCTATAAACTGGGTTTTATTCCCACCCACCCACCCCGTTTATTTATTAGAGCTTTGGCAGTATTGTGAATGCCCCTCTAATTTAGCATCAACAGGCAGGATGATAAGAGTCACGGGGACGAGTTATCCTAAACCTTAATTGGAAAGCAAATGCAGAGAGTCCTCAAACAGGTCACATGCAGTAGCTGAGTGCCCACTGAGTTCAAACACTGCCTCGGCTGCAGAGGAGCTAGCCAAGCTGGGACACATTGCAATCCCAAGACAAGCCAAGGAACTTGCTGAGTGACAAGGCCCCCAGAAGAGCAAATCATAGAACAACAATAGGAACTAGATGGACAGTTGCTCTGTCACACAGCACCGTGCCACCACTCTCTCTCTTTTTTTTTTTTTTTTTTTTGGTTTTTCGAGACAGGGTTTCTCTGTGGCTTTGGAGGCTGTCCTGGAACTCACTTTGTAGACCAGGCTGGCCTCAAACTCAGAGATCCATCTGCCTCTGCTTCCCAAGTGCTGAAATTAAAGGTGTGCCCCACCAACACCCGGCTGTGAGATGTTTTTATTCCTCACATATTTTCAGTACTTATACTTTTATGGTTGGTGAGTGAACTAAGTCTAAGGCTCTAATCTGATCACTTTCCTTACAGTGGCAAGCTTTTGGGGGTTATACGATGAATGGCCACTTTATATTAGTTATAATCTTTAAAGCAACATGAAGTACATGACAGCTTCATTCCAGCCAGAATCAAGGGCAGGCAGGCGTTCTTTCCCTCAAAACATGCTTGCCCAGGTTTCAGTTGGGCCCTGATGTTGTTCGATTTTTTTTTTAAGTTCATTAAAGCAGGGCTTTGCCTTATAGTGACTCCAGCCCTGGAGTTACACAGCCAGACAAAGGATTTGACAACCATCCAGTCAAGTTGTAGACTTAAAGCTCACAAAACTGACCAACCCTTAAACAGAAATCCTTAAAACAACCACTGTAGGCAAATGTGACCAGTCTTGGGACTCTGTGGTGAGCAAGAAAAGCAAGCCTCTGCTTTCATGAAGTTCACAAGGGAAAAGTCCTTCTGAGTGAAGCATCTGCTTTCTCTGAGGTCAGGTCTTACTCTCCAGACTTTGCACCATGCTGGAACAGGGGGCAAGCAGTGGCTGGAGTTGTGAAACTTTCGGTGAGTTATATGGAGCACCAGTACCAAGCATCAGGTCAAACCCCTCCCTCATCCACTAGTGCTCCATCCTACCCAGACAGAAAGCCCCGACTTACAGATGCTAAGGAACTCCTTATCACCCTGGTAACTTGTGATGTCTGTCAACCCTTACCTGGTAACTGACTGGACACTAATTCATGGTTTGGTTTTTTGTTTTCAGAGTGAATGTCTCAGGTAGCCCAGGCTGGCCTCAAACTGGCCAAGTAGTGGAGACTGACCTTGGAATGAACTAGTGATCACAGTCTGTCTCTGCTGGGCTTACTAGGCAAGCATCCACTAGCTTGGCTCCAGCTCTGGCCTGGGAATTCATGATTAAACTGTGAAGCATTTTGATCCAATACCTCACAGTACTGAGAGAACCAGGGTCTCAAACACCCTAAGGTGCTACTCCGTTGAGCCAGAGCCCCAGTCTGTCTCTTTAGGCCAAAGGCTTGGTAAACATTGTTTATTATAGCCCCTCATTCTGTTTAATCTATCACTGATATAGTTATCGTGTAACTGTGCCTGTTAAATGAGGAAAAAAAAAAAAAAAGAAGCCAAAACTTAGAAATACAAAGGGATTGAACTATGACCTGGAGGGCAAACCTAATTCTAGGCTCCAGGGCAGAGGAAATACTTCCCATCCAAATCCTGATCCTGTGAAGATTCCTTTCCGAGTAATCTTGAGAATTGGTTACCATCAAACACACTCTGCAGTCCACCTGTGGAGTGGCCCAGTAAAGGGAAGCTGCAGCTGGAGGAAGCAGAGGGAAGGGTAACTTTTATTTTTAACATGACAACCAGGAAAATGCTAAGGCACTTAAAATTTTTTGTGTGTTAGCATGTACGTATATGCAGCATTTTACATGCCCAACGCCCTGGAAAGCCACAAAAATGGGTACCAAATCCCCGGAACTGGAGTTACAAGTGGTTGTGAGCTGTCTTATCTCTGAAGCGGGGTCCTCCCAAGTGCATCCGTGCTTTCACTGATGAGCCGTCATCTCTGCGGCATAAGGCCCTCAGTCACGCCAGATTAACAGGTGGTAAACAGCAGGGCGGTGCTGGGCAAACTACTAGGTTTCTATCTACTTTATAATATAAAAGAAAACACTTGCCTGAAGAAAAGTCGCTTTAAGTACTGTTACAACAGGCCTCTCACTGCAGCGTGGTAGCATGTACCATCCTTAAATGGTTACTGCCCACCATGGTAATGGTGCTATTGATACTATTAGCATGGCACCGCGGTGCACTTGGGAGCCAGAAACCAGCAAATCTCTGAGACTAGCCTGGTCCATATAAAGAACTCCAGGCCAGCCAGGGATACAGTTGAGACCCTTCCTCAGAAACCAAACACACAAAGCAAAAACAGTGGAGCTAATATTCCAGTAGATAGCTTCATTTTCCTAGCTGGGCATACGCACAGCACCACGGCGAAGGAGGAAGCGCCTCTTATTTTTAGCCTTGTGAGGAAAAGTGCTTAAATAGCAACAGGGCAAACTAAGTCCAAAGGCTCAGCCGGGCTTGGTGCCACGCTGTGGGGGCAGGTTCAAGACCTTCTGACCCCTGGGTTATTGAGTTTTAAACTGGAACCTTCATGAAGCTGAGCAGAGGTGTAAACACAGGAGGTTGGAATCAAGGCTCAGTGGTACACATCTGTAGTCTTGGCTATCGAAGGCTGGGAGCCCAGGATTTTCAGACCAGACTGGCAAATTTGAGACTATACCACAACAAAACAGGACCAAACATCAGAGAACCACAAGTTCACCAGGCTAGTGCTTGGCAAATTGAAATCTGGGACAAGCATATATGCCCGGGGCACACCAGCCTTCAGTGGCTCCAACAGGGAAGCCTGTACTGTGTAGATGGCTCATGGCAGCTGGAGAAAGGAAGATCTCAAGAACGGGCAGGAAGAGAAACTGCTTAAAATAATCTGATAAACTAGGGCTGTCACCAAGCCCTGGCTCCCGGAAGTGAAGCAGGGGTTCCAAATCGCCAGGAAATCCTAGCACATCCAACTTGTAGCGTTGTCACATTGAGCTGTGGACAGCTGCGAAAAGTGGCCAGGTCAACATAACTTGGTATTTAAACCTTAAGTTTAGGTTTTTGTGCAACTTGATTGCAGTGATTCTTGAGCCTGCTTTGAAATGTAAAGAGATTATACATGGAACTAGGAATTGCCAAGACTAAATGTGTAAGCCCTAGTTGCAAACAGCACTGCAAGTTAAAGGCTAGCCCGATCTACATACATAGTGAGCTCCAGGCCAGCCAAGGGTATACACCAACACCCTGTCTCAAAAAACCAAAAACTCACACCTTATCCCAAATTTAGGTACAAGAAGCTGGTCTACAGTACTCCATTTTAAAAACTAAAAGCAGATAGATAAGCTTATTTTGGTAGTAAACAAGAGAGAACCACTCCCCCCCTTTGATAGGAAATGAAGGAACAAAATACTGCACGCTGTTTTTTTTCCCTCCCCCAACCACAAAGAAACAAGTCAGAGGAAATCTTATAAATGTTAGGTTGATTTATAAGCGCTGCTCTTGGCAGTTACAGTCTGTTTACAATGAGGAGTTATCTAACTGAACATACTGTACATGGCAATTAGAAGTCGTCATGGCAAGAGAAAACCACAGGCAGCCCGCTGCGGACGGCACACGACCAACCAGAGAGCAGCAGGGCAAGCCGGGATGGAGGTGGGGTATGTTTATTATAAAAGAAAAACAACAACAACAACACTCCAGAGGACTGCTAAGGAGGAAAGGAATATTCTGTTGGGAGAAAGAAGACACTAGGACACAAAATGACAAATGTTTTAACTTCAGGCCCGTCTGTCCTCCATTCCTCCAAGACAAAGTGGAAGGAGACACTGAAACAAACAGACAACTCTATAAAGTTAGAAACCTACCAAGTTGATTAAAAGTTGAACTTGTTTTGCTTTAAAAAATTTAATATATCAAAAGGCCTGCTTTAGTGACATGCTAGTCCCACCAAAAATCATCCCCACCCACCCCTATCAGTAACAATGTTCAAGTTGACCAGTCAACTCATTCTGCTAACTCGTGTGTGGATACATATGCATCTTAGCCTATGCATGGGGACAGGTGGTGGCAAGCACTGGTGTCCCACCTGCTACCTGTCCAGCATCTGCTCCTGCAGAGTGGGCAAGAAAACCCCACATAGTAATGAAGCAGCTGAGCCCCAGATAACCACCTTTCCTGGTACTGCACCCCCCCACCCCTACTCAAGAAATCCTTACTTGTAACCAAGTTCTTCATTAAACTTGGCAAACCCAGTGACTAGGATGGTTTTCTCAATTAGAAACACACATATATCCACACATCCATATATATAACTTTTGTTTTTACATTTAAATATAAAAATACTACTCTGTTTTGTGTTATAAACGGAGGACCCAGAAATAACTTCCTTCCTTTACAGTAGGGCTATCCATCTGTCAGGTGATAAATGGAGCTGTCTTCATGGAGGGTATGAACTCCCTCAACTCCTCCTCACCTAACTTCCATTTGGAATAGAAAGTGGTTTTACCTGAAGAACTAACAGCTCTCTACCTACGGGGAAATGTCAATCAATCCAAGCAGTGGACCTGCTCTTTCAACTATCCTGAAGAAAAAGTCCTCCTCCACAAACACACCTGCTTTGTGGCAGCTATGCCTACTGGACATGCATTCCTGATGAGATGAAGCAGTGGTTACCTTCCCTTCCCCTACCCCTCCCACCCCCACTAGACAGCTACATAGAAAAGAAATGAGGGTTGGGTGTATAGAGATTAAGAACTTGACTCCTCTATTTTGACCAATAAAAGCAAGATTAAGTGGGCACGAGGAATAAAAAGACCTTGATATTCCATCCTTTGAGTTACAGTGAGGCAGCTGGGATGGGTGGGATGAACTAGGAAGGGCTCAAGATCAAAGTCTAGTCCACTTAGTTTTTGTATTGGAAGGGCTCGTCGCCAGTCTCGTTGAGAAGGCACGTGCGGACGATGGCTTCTGTCACTGCAAAGGGGTCACAATTGGCAGAGGGGCGTCGGTCTTCAAAGTAGCCCTTCTTCTCCTGGCCGACAGTCCGGGGAATGCGGATGCTGGCGCTGCGGTTGGCAACGCCAGCAGAAAAGTCGTTGATGTTGGAGGTTTCGTGGAACCCAGTCAGACGACGGGCGTTGTCCAGGCCCCCCTTGGGATCGTAGGCTCGGATGTGGTACTGGTGTCGCTTGCTTAGTTTCTCAATGGCCTCCTCGATGTGCCTAGGGAAGCAGTAAGGTGAGCGTCTGACCTGTCACTGGAAACCTGTCCTTCAAGGGCAGCAGCAGGTATGAATCCCGCATCAATAAATATTCGACGCAGGGCTGTGTCTGCATTGTGACCTGTGTCTCTAGTGCCTCAGACTAGTCCTTAACATGTAGTACCAACTATCTGCTGGATGGTAAGACCCTATCACTCTCCTCTCCCCACCAGTAAGAATTAAGTCACCCACTTGCTTACTTAGTTCTCACTGAAGACCTTTTAAATGCCTGAACCCACGTGACAACTTTCCCATATCACAGCTGCAATTCTACTCCTAGAGTACTGCCACTTCTCCAACAGGGTACAAATGACAGGCTTATGACAAATATGAAGAGTGTGGCATGTAGTTTGTGACAAGTCCAACTTTCCCAACACTTACACAAAGCCCTTCACTCCCTGAGAATAAAGATGGCTCCAGAGGAAGCTACTTACTTCAGACCATTCTCCTCCCGCATGGCCTTGGTGCTAAAGTTGGTATGGCAGCCTGCACCATTCCAGTTCCCAGGAATGGGCTTGGGGTCAAAGGTTGCTATCACCCCAAAGTCCTCGCATACCCGATGCAAGATGAACCGGGCCACCCAGAGATGATCTCCCATGTGAATTCCTTCACAGGGTCCTATTTGGAATTCCCACTAGAAAGAAAACGTTGACCTTTAGAATAATGCCAACTAACTGTTCAAGCCAACTCAAGCTCCTAGCTTGTTCTACTTACCTCTGCCCTGAACCACTCTTAAGTCACCACCCTTGTTAGCCAAAGTTCCCAGGTGCCAAGTCTTCAGAGGGGAGGAAAGTGGCAGAATAGTGCCGCTTACCTGGGCGGGCATGACCTCAGCATTTGTTCCTGTAATCTTGACCCCAGCATACAAGCAGGCACGGTAGTGAGCCTCCACGATATCCCTGCCATAGGCTTTGTCTGCGCCCACACCACAGTAATACGGTCCTGAAGGAGAATCAAGGCCAATCAGTGAAGAGTCAGAGTCCATAAACCTCCAAAGCCAGAAATGTACAGGGTCCTAAGACTTGCTTTCCCAAGCTCCTGTCTTCACCTGCAGCTAGGATAGGTCTTTCCTCCTTGCCACAGCTCAGCAGAGCCACTGCCTACTTAATGTATATACACGGTGTAGTATGGCCAGAGGCTAACTTCGACTCGGGTTGTCAAGCCTGGTGGCCAGCACCTCTACCCACTGAGCCACCTCATCATCCTCCTGTCACTTTAAATTCTAACCACACCTGGATTTGAGGGATGCAAGGGCAGTCTGTTATGTTCTGCTGCCAGTCAGTAAGAACTTAGGGGGAGAAAGGTTTTATTTCACCTGGGGAACTTACCTTGGGGCCCAGGGAAACCATTGGAAGGCCAACCAAAAGGGTGCCCATCTGTTCCCATGAGAGTATACTCCTGTTCCATTCCAAACCAGGGGTGCTGGTTGCTCACCATGTCCATTATCCGTTTACATGTGTGCCTTAAATTGGTCTCTAGGAATAAAGCATCAGCGCGCTGTAAGGAGTGGTGTCCTCAACTCTTACACAGCTGAAGTCATCCTAGGCTGGACTGACCCAGGCCCAACCACTGTAAGAAGCAATGATTGTACATTTGCAGGAACAGGCTGAGAGACTTTTTATAGTTAAAGTCAGCTACGAAATCTCACGGGAATGGAGTGAGAGCAAAACAAGTGTTCATGCTATCTGCACGCTGGCCACCTTGCAGGAGTACATGCCAGACGCTTCTACCCTCTATCCACAGACAGCTGCTTCTTGTCAATGCGCTCCCCAGCTTCCCAGGCACTTACGGCCAGACCTGTCATTTTACCCAGAATAATTTGTCCATTAGGAGTCTAAGCGCTAAGTTACACAGTATTGGCTGGTACAAAAGAGAGAGAAAGCGAGGGAGAGGTGAGTGTAACTGGAAACAATGCCCAAGCTAGAAAAAAATTAATCATTTAGCTGAGTGTGAGGTGAGTATCAGCACTCTTCACGTTCACAAATGAGAAAATGAAGCCCTGAGAGAGGGTGTCTGGTCACATGCCCAGGTTATAGGGCAAGCGGCTGAGCCAGGAACCCCATGGCTGCCATGCTGAGGTACACACCCTTGACCAACAATGCTTCCTTTTCAAAACAGAGGCACTGAAGGTACAGGGCCACCGAGCCTTCCTGGCAGTGCTAGAAGAGATTTCACACAAGTGAGAGTTCTCCAGGTTTAAGACGCTATCTGAAAACTGAGTAGGATAGCAGGGCACAAACAAAATTCCATGTGCAGGCAGAACGCCTCATGGGCAAACAGCTTAGCCGGAAATAACACTCATGGCAACCTGAGCTCCACCTCCAGAACCCACAAACACAGGCAGGAGAGAAGCAATTCCGCAAGCTGTCAGTTGACTTCCACACACGGAGCACAGTATGTCCTCCACTTAAGCATGCTCTGTCTCTCCACACACAATTCAGCAAAACAGAAGCATGGGGGCAAGTATGCCAAGGTCACTGGCAATAAATGGCAGATCTAGTATTTAAACCCAAAACTCTTAAGTAGGGATTATAGGTTTTTAAATGTACAAGCAGGCCAGGCGTTGGTGGCGCACGCCTTTAATCCCAGCACTTGGGAGGCAGAGGCAGGCGGATCTCTGTGAGTTCAAGGTCAGCCTGGTCTACAGAGCGAGTTCCAGGACAGCCTCCAAGACAATACAGAGAAACCCTGTCTCGAAAAACCAAAAAAAAAAATAAATAAAAATAAAAAATTAAAAAATAAATGTACAAACAGGTCAAGACTGTCACGGGGACTCATCAGCAAACAGATTGAAGAAGATTCCACACTGTTTATACAACCAATAAAAAGGACCATGGAAGGAAGGGTGGACCACACTGGTTTTCAGCAGGCGAGTTCGAGGTAGAAGGATGGACATCTAATCATCCATCCCTAGATTCTTAAGACATCCGAGCCCAGCCCATACATACCTGCAGGCTTCCGGTTGTACTTGAAAACTTCACAGAACACCAGCTTGTTGGGCTCTTTGCGGAAGGGGTCCCGAAACATGGCAACAGGGCTGAGATACATGTCACTGTTGGAGCCCTCAGACTGAAAGGTACTAGATCCATCAAAATTCCACTCAGGTAACTCTGGGCCAAATAAAGATGGAAAATTATTTCCATGTATGTATGGCCGGGTGGTGGCAGCGCACACCTTTAATCCCAGCACTCAGGAGACAGAGGCAGGTGGATCTCTGTGACTTCGAGACCAGTCTGGTCTACAAGAGCTAGTTCCAGGATAGTCTTCAAAGCCACAGAGAAACCCTGTCTCAAAAACACCAAAAGATTATTTATTTTTATGTGTGTAGGGGTGTTTTAATTGCACGTATATCTGTACAGGTGTGTGCCCGGAGCCTGCAGAAGCTAGAAGAGGGGGTTAGATCCCTAGAATTGGAGTTACAGATAGTTGTAGCCACCATATAGGTGCTGGTTAACTGAACCCGGATCTATAAGAGCAACTGTAACTTCAGTTCCTGGGATTTTCACACCGTCTTCAGACCTCTGCAGGCACTGCATGAACATACGCGCACACCACTCATCCACATGAAATAATGTTTTTTTAGTACACACAGACAGCCAGTCTCTCCTCATCTTTCCATTGCTGAAGATCTACTCTGTCCTTCTGAGGGCGTGCTTGTGAATGCATCATCACTAATTTAGGGACAACCTGACGTCTGTGCCCACCCATGTTCCCCCTGAGGTTTCCAAGAGCACTGCTTCACAAGAACCACCCAAACAACAAACAGACGAGTTTTCTCAGTAAGTCCCCTGTGCCCCAGGCATTCTGACACCACTTCCAGTGAGTGCGACACAGGGCAAAAACTGAACCCTTCACGAGGCCGTCATCCCCCTCTCTCATCCCTCACCAGGCCTGACTGGCACAGCTTTGGGTGTGCGCTTGCCGATGAGGACTCACTTGTTTCCCTAACCCTTGTTCCTTCTCCTTGTTTCAGTGGTCAATTTGTCTCTCCAGTTACCTATGAGTTCTTGAAGACAGAGACCGAAGGACCTACCCAATTCTGCCAAACAAGCACACGTTACATGCTGTCATCTAGTCATTCATTCCCGCAACAGCGACATCTCTAGAATAATATCCTAAACCAGCTGCCCTCCCGCCAAAGACAAGGGCCACAGCTAAAATAGGTCTCCTTTGAAAGTTTTTAAAAGCACCTCCAACTAAAAACAAATGGCCAGTCCTAGAGAAACCTCTTTGGAACATGTGCTCTGCATACAGAATTCCACTGTATAAATACTAAATACAGCACACAAAAGGGTCTCAACCTGTGGGTCACAACCCCTGAGGGTGGCCTAACAACCCTTTCACAGGGGTCACCCGAGACCGTCCAAAACCACAGATGCTTACATTATGATTCATAGAAGCAGTGAGATTATAGTTAAGAAGTTAGCAATGGCTGGGGGTGAGGGCTGGGCCACCAGAACATGAGGAGCTGTATTCAAGTGACAGAGCATCAGAAGGGTTAAGAACACTGCCCTATAAACTTGATAGCAGTTCTAACAGTTCTTTAACTAGGTTCCTGGGGTTGGCCAGGTTAGCGACACTCCAACCTCTCACCCCCTACCAATGTGACCCAGTATTTTTCTTCAATGTACCAGCACATACAAGATTCCATCTAAATAAAGGCCTCCATTGTTGCTAAGCCTCCAGACTACCCAGCAGCTTACGGGTGACTGACTGAGGTCTGAAGAGGCCTGCTTTTGGAAGACTTTGCAAACAAAACAGAAGGAAGGTCATTCTGAGGCTGCTTGCCCGCTTCCAGGCACATGCCCTGCTCCCGCCAAGCTCACCTTCTACACACTTGGGCTCACAGTCGAGGGTGCGGGTCTTGCAGCGCAGCCCCTCTCCGGTACCATCAACCCAGATATACATGGCTTGGACTTTCTCACCCTGGGGCAGGGACATGTACATTTGCTTGATGCCTTTGTTCAAGTGGGAGCTTGCTGAGGTGGCCATGGTGGAAGGTGTTCTGGAGAGACAAAAGTCATTTTATTAACATCTACTCTGAAGGGGGTCCCCTGCAGGAATGGCTTAAGAGGCACGGGAAGCGATGTGGTACTCTCTCCTTTGGAAGTCAACGCACTCTGCTTTCAAGAAGTTTAAAGTTCATAATTAGACAAAGATCATCCCCCTCTCTCCCCAGGATGGGTTAGTTAAGGAATTTTTAATATCCCTTAACTTTGAGAAAGGTGACAAGAGGAAAATAAAAGATAAAAAACATTCACTAATGCCTTTTTTTTTTTGAGACCGGGTTTCTCCATTTTGTTTTGGAGACTGTCCTGGAACTTGCTCTGTAGACCAGGCTGGCCTCGAACTCCCAGAGATCCACCTGCCTCTGCCTCTGGAGTGCTGGGATTAAAGTCGTGAGCCACCAACAAACTCCCAGAGATCCACCTGCCTCTGCCTCTGGAATACTGGGATTAACGGCGTGAGCCACCAACGCCCGGCTAAATAGAAATGTCTTAATCCCAATACAACTACATCCCTGCCATCAAAACTCGAGTAATTTATTGCCTTTTATTCTTGATTTAACAGACATACACCCCACCTCCCAGGTTCCTACATTTAGATTATTTATTTGAGACAAGGTCTTACTGTGTAGCCCTGGAACTTTCTATTCAGGCCAGGTCTGCCTCAAACTCAGCGATCTGCCAGCTTCAGCTTCCTGAATGCTAGAAATAAAGGTGTGCTGCCACTACTCCTTGACTCCAT
Source organism: Mesocricetus auratus (assembly GCF_017639785.1). NCBI lineage: Eukaryota > Metazoa > Chordata > Mammalia > Rodentia > Cricetidae > Mesocricetus > Mesocricetus auratus. The sequence goes on from NW_024429266.1 coordinate 37,401,559, forward strand.
ACAGGTGAGACAAGGGGACTAATGTTTAAAAGGCTAACATATTCCAGGGATTAAAAAAATCTGTGCTATTTTCACCAACGTGGTAAAACAGTAAAGCCACACTCCAAGGAGCACACTGCTGATTTATTTATTTGTTTATTTATTTATTTTGGGGGACAGGGTCTCTACATAGCCCTGACTATCCTGGTACTGACTATGTAGACCAGGTATGTATTGCAAAGATCTACCTGCACCTGCCTTCTGAGTGCTGGGATTAAGAAGGTGTCTGTGTTCCTCCAGGCCAGGTCTGGGCTGACTTTTCACTGGTGAGATGAAAAGTCATTACAATGTAAAAACGGCAGGATTTGAAAATTTCATTGGATAATATTTTCTGGTAAGTATAAATTTCCCACTTCTAATAAAGATGTGGGGAAAGACTCAGCCACCCGGGGAGGGGGGAATCCTAAGGATCCGAAGCTACAAAACCAGCTTCAACACAAGAGGAAATGTCCCCCCTCCCTAATCGCCCAGGATGGCTGGAAAGGGAACATATTGTTCTCCTCCAATGACTTGGGCAACTCTCTGAAGTACAGTGGCAAAAGTTTCTACGGGCAACTGTCCATGTTTGCCCAAGTGAAAACAACTGCTTCTCCCTCCAAAAGCCTCACCCTTCCCCTGGGGAACAGATGAAGCTGCCCTGTCAAGTCCTACACAGAACTAAAACCTCTGCCTACACTACCCTTAGAGACAGGACTGTGGTTCTAGAAGGCCTTCAGCTTACAACACTAAATCCCTCAGCCTTCTCTTCCTTTGGGTTATAAATCCAGCATTAACCAATTGCTAGGTGAGCCTGGGTCCCTCCTCCAGCCCTGTTCCTCGAGACCAGCTGGGTGCCACTCAGCTAGAGTGTATTGCACCGACCGATGGTGCCAAGTTCACGTGGAATGGGTTCTGAAGTTGAGTCGTTCCTGCTTTCGCCACAGGCACCAGGGGCCTTCTCCCTACCCTTTTACTCACCCCAGCCACAGAGAATTAAATGTACAGTTGGGGTTGCCCTCTCTAGCCCTCCTCTTTTTAGAGCTGTGTTCGTGCCTCTCCTCCGACTCAGTAGTATCTCGCTGGTCCAAGCAACGGAGCTTTCTGGGCGAGGGCGATGGTGTGGGGGACCCAGAGCGTTCGGAGGGGGAGGTGCTGGAATAAAGAGGCTGATGGGATTTAACTTTAACCCGCGATTTCTCCCCGGAGTTCACAGAGTAGGCAACGAAGCCGAAGCAATTGGTAGGGGACTCTGAGGACCGAGAATCTCCATCTTCTTCCTCCTCTTCTATCGAGGATTTCTTTGAGGATTTGCGGCTGGGGGAGGGTCCCCGCTTCCCGCCCCCGGAGGAGTTGGGGTAATCCACTTTGAGAGCAGCCCTTTCCCACTTAAATGTCCGGAAAGTCGGTGCCCCGACCCTCGGGCCCGCGTTGACCTCAAGGCCTCTCCCAGGGGGCCATGTCCCTCGAGGGCAGCGGCCGGGTGGAGAGTGGAGCGACCGCGGGAGGCACCGCGCGGCGCTGCTGCCTCCGCCCGGCCCGGCCCCTCCACTGCGGAGCCCTCCGGCCACTCCGGGGCACTGGCTCTCCATTGTTCGGTCATACTGTAAAACGGCCCAGGACCCCGCGTTGGGAAGCCGACGAGTGGCGCCACCAACACAAGACCACCGGCCTCAGCCAGACCACCCACAGCGCGACCAGGGAGACAGGCTCCAGGCGCGCCTGCGCCCACCGAAGGCGTGAGTGCGCTCCGGGAGGGACCACCCGGCCGCCCGATCCGGGAACCTCTGCCAACCCGGGGCCGCCCGCCTCCCGGGGCGGCGCCTCGGGCCGCCAGGGGAGAGCAGATCAAAACAACCCGCGACCCCGCCCTTCCCGGAGCTTGGTCCACAGCACGCCCCAAGACAGCCAAGCGGAGCCGGTCCCGGCCGCACGCTGCAAGCACGCGGGAGACACGAGCGCAGCATCCCGGGCCGTGCAGCTGCGAACTGGCGCTGGGAGGTAGAGTGCGGCAGCCACCGTGCCACGCACCCTCCGTGCGCTTACCTGAGCGGTGGCCGGCGGGGATGATGGACAGGGCGGACAGGGCCACGAGAAGGAGGCGAAGAGAGCGGCGAGGAGGTTGGTGTGGGACTCAGACAGTGGACTCTATTCCCATTCTCGGCTCTGCAGGGACGCAGCCTGCTCGGTACTTTTTATTGGCAGGTCGGGCCCGCCCCCTGGCTCTCTGATTGGTTGGCCTGGGCCAGGAAACCCGCGCCCATCAGCTGCTGCGAGTCCAGGGCCCGAGGCCATTGGCCGAGGAGCTGTGCAGGAGCCGCGGGGTGGGGCGAGCAAGCAGGAGAAGAAAGAAAGAGAAAGGGGAGTGGGGGAGGGGAGCCAGCGGCTGCCGAGGAGGGCTGGGGGCGGAAGGTGCTGGAAGCTCTTCCAGCTTGTGTTCTTTAGCGACCTCTGGACCCTCCGACCCGCGCTAAAGCTTTCCTCAGTCACTCGGTCTTCGGCTCTTGCTGCCTAACGGTGCAAAGGTTTTCAGAGTTGCCGGTGAAAATCCACAACCGAATTTTTACCCTTTGTTTGTTGAACGAGATCTCAGGGGCGAGTTGGGGTGGAGGGAGCCAGGAAGCCCTGGTTAGACCTGGAGAGAGACAGAGTTCCCAAGGCCTAGAGGAACCTATCTTCCTGGCTTCCTGAGTGAGTTTGGGAAAGTGGTCAGAACTGTGGTTTCTTGGTTTAAGCACAAGCGCGATGTTTCTATAATTCCATGGAGAGGATTCTGGAGATCCATAGACAAGAGACCTGTTTGGTGTTGCCTAGTTCCCGCCATAGGCAAGTCTCTCAGCCTTTCAAAGCCCGAGTTCCTTGGATCTGCAAAATAAAGCAGATGGAAGGACTTTCAGAGCGGTGCACCAGACTTGAAGTCAGGGTGTACACCGCTTGCTACATGAAAACTATTCTTTCTAGGACCCCATTGAAACCTGGGATTCACCAAACATTTAGGAGTCCCTAAAAAAATGTTAGCTGGCCTGTGGTGGTGCTGGCCTTTAATCCCAACACTCAGAGGCCAGTTCTAGGCCAGTCTGGCTTACAGAGTGAGTTCTAGGACAACCAGGGTTACACAGAGAAACCCTGTCTTGAAAAAAAAAAAGAAAAGAAAAGAAAGAAAAAAATTCAAAGTTGCTTACTGTGGGTTTGTTTTGTTTTTAAGTCAGAAAACTGAGTGTCTTTTCGCTCTCAACCCGCGGTGATGGCTGAGATAGTTTGACTATTGTAAGATTAACTGACAGTATGCACAGAATTACCTGTAAGAATAGACATGGCCTAAGACTCTTATCACTGCTGTGTCCCGAGCAGTGTTTCTTTGTGCATGAGATCTACCCGGGCTTTATTAACCTCTCAGGACCCTTGGTGTTTGAGATGGAAATGTTCTGCTTAAATACCGGAAATCCATGCTCTCCAGAGCCTTTGGAAGAGGAAGGGAAGAAGTTTGTTCTTCTGGTTATGTTTTGCACCACAAATATGAAAAAGAAATGTTGCCTGTGACCACACACGCATAACTTGGCTTCTTGGGTCAACCTCTGTCTGTTCCCTCTAAGTGTGTCTAACACCGGCACACAGGCCCACCATTCATCTCAGATGGGGGTTTCCGTATGCTTTGGGCTGGAAAGGCACCTTGCAAATTCCGTGTCACATTCGGTGCTGTGTGAAGTATTTCACAGTGATGGTCAATAGTGGAGATTCGGATCAGACAGACCCAAGACCAGATCTGGACTTCAGCCCTGGCCCACCTTGATTAATAGCCAAATTACTTGGCCATACAAAGCCTCTGTTGTAGCATTTATAGCAGGGATTACAGTAGGACCTGGTACATGAGGTCCTACATGATAATTAGAAAACACTAATTATCATTTTATAGGTCAATATAATCGGAAGAGATTGGACCATCTCTTTCTCCACAGTTTCTCTCTGTCTCTGTCTCTGTCTCTGTGGGTGTGTGTGTGTGTGTGTGTCAGTCTGAGGCTGATATTGGATATCTTCCTCTAGCCCCTCCAGTACTTTTTTAAACACGGTCTTTCACTGAGCCTGTAATTCACAGACTTAGCTAGACTTTCTGGCCAACGAATCCCAGGGATCTCTCTGTATGTACCTCCCCAGAGCTTGAATTACAGTCACCTGCCACTGTACCTGACTTTTTACAGGGTTGCTGGGATGGAACTGGGGCCCTCTATCAGCTAAGCCGTCTCACCACCCTCCACGATCACTCCTGAAATGCAATTTTGTGTCTCCTCGTCATGTTGCACCATTGCCTTAATAAAGGAAGCGAGGTTTAGTCCCAGTAACAAGGTCAGCCGTCTTCCCATTGCTTTCTTTTAACTCTTCAGCTTAGGTGGTGGAAAAGGAATCAGAAAAGGCAGAAACGATGTTCTTATTTTAAGAAATAGTGAATTCAGCCAGGCGTTGGTGGTGCACGCCTTTAATCCCAGCACTCGGGAGGCAGAGGCAGGCGGATCTCGGTGAGTTCGAGGCCAGCCTGGTCTACAGAGCGAGTTCCAGGACAGCCTCCAAAACAATACAGAGAAACCCTGTCTCGAAAAACAAAAAAAAAAAAAAAAAAAAAAAAAAAAGAAATAGTGAATTCCAGATACCAGCTGCCAAAGTATAAGCCAGCGGCCTTCAGGACTCTTCACCAGTGCCCAGAGAACATAGTAGAAAATTCAATACTCAGGAGCAACTGGGTTGTTTTTCTTAGGTTTCTTGCATTTCTGCTAGGTGAGTGCCTACTCCCCTTGCTAGACATATTAACCTTTGCTGCTTATTCATTTTCATAGTCCCCAATAGTGTCCAGACTGAGTGTTCAATAAACATTTATTGACCACACAGAAATGTCAGCGGCAGCATCAAGAGAACATGTGCCCTATTTCCAAGAATAGAAGTGGATTTGCTTTGATCCTTACATGTGACCAGGGACATCTCACATGACCACCGATTTCCAGGGGTAAACAAGAGGCTTTGCCCCCTTGGTCAGCCCCACATATGTTTAAAGCAACCAAAGTGGAAGCCAGACAAGTCCAGGGACCAGACTGGAGAACTTTGAGTGTACCGTGGGAAAAAACGCAAAACAGAGTCCCTTAATCAGTTTGCCCTCAGAAAAGTAACCTGCAGCTCCAGAGAAGTTAGAACAGCCTGTTTCATCCCCTTTGCTGTGTCTGTCCTTTGTTCTTCCTGAATCGCCAGCACCCCTGTTTCTGCCCCCTCCATGAAAGCAGCAAGATGGTTGAACCTTTTCCGTCTAGGCCCACACAGTATCAAAGCTAACCGGGAGTCTGATAGTAAGTGCTTTGAAGTTGAGGTTCTTGCTGAGTGGGGCTCCTCTGTCCCTGGGTGGAGTGGGAGAGAAATATTGCAGGGAAAGAGTTTGGACCAAGTTTGCAGAAATAACCCAGAATTAAACACATCTCATCAGTGGTTGGCTGCCTGCCCTGACGGCTTTGTCTTGGGTAGGCCTTTCCAATGAGTTCTTACCGCTTCTTTCTCTGTTTGTCTGCAGCTCTTCTTCTGGAGTCGGAAGAGTGCAGCCTGCCTGATCGTCTTGCATTCACACGTCAAATTTAGGATGTGGTTCCATTGAACCCAAACCTTCCACTGAAACAGGCTGTTGGGAAGTGGAGCTTGCTGCACATGGGCTGACTTCAGTGGGCAAGCAGTGAAAACTTTAAACCAGGCTAGAGAAATACAGTTGGGGACTCGATTTGCAGTCACCCTGAAAACCAAACCCAGAATGTAACCTGTTTTGTTTTTAGAAACCCAAATTAGTTCTGGCCAAAATAATGGAGCCTAACAGATGTCAAGCCAAGCCCAAACAAAAAAATAAAGGGAGAGCCCTGGAGGTTGACAGCATTCCTGGACCCTGTAAAGGTGTTTCTCTGGAAAGTTGTATTAGTCAGCCTTTCAAATTCCAATCTACATAATAAAGGAGGAAAGAGCAAATTCCACTTGAATTCAATAACCCAAGACTGAATTCAGTAACCTAAGCATGGGAGGGTGCTGTCTTTTGTTTTGTTTTGGAGACAGGGTTTCTCTGTGGCTATGGAGGCTGTCCTGGAACTAGCTCTTGTAGACTAGGCTGGCCTTGAACTCACAGAGATCCGACTGTCTCAGGTGTACTCCACTACCGACTGGCTGAGGGAGCTGTCATTACATAGCTTAATTACTTGATACTCTTTAGTTCCAGAGAAGAAATTCAAAGCTGGACTGTCAACTGACTTTCACCTGATGGGAGTTTTGCCAAGTGCTCAGTGAAGACACTCACAGAGAGGAAGCACCCCATTTCTCAAGCTGCACATTTGGGTGGAAGGTTTGTGCCTGTTTGAGCTCTTCCTCAAATCTTATCTCTGCTTGGAAGAACCGAGCTCACTGACAGCACAGGAAAGCAAGTCCTACTAAGACCTGGAGCCACAAATACGATTCTAGAATTGACCTTCATGTCCTTCTATCCTACTTTTTTTTTCCTGTCTGAAGGTGAACCCAAGGCCATGGGGTATGCCAGACAACTGCTCTATTGCTGAGCTGTATTCCTAGTCCACCTTCATTGTGTCTGTCTGTTTGTTTTTCAAGACAGGGTTTCTCTGTGGTTTTGGAGGCTGTCCTAGAACTCTCTTTGAAGACCAGGCTGGCCTCGAACTCAAGAGATCCTCCTGCCTCTGCCTCCTGAGTGCTGGGATTAAAGGCATGTGCCACCACCCAGCTTAGAGAACAGTTGAATTTTGAATAAATTTTCATTTACAATAATTTGTCACTAATTACTGTCAATTGATTTACTGTGTGTGTGTGTGTGTGTGTGTGTGTGTGTGTGTGTGTGTGTGTACACTGAAGGGGCACACGTGTCCATGTGTGGAAGTTGGGGGACAACTTTCAGGGCTAAACTCAAACTGTCATGCTCACACAGTGAATGCTTTTACCACTGAGCCATCTCACTTGTCATACATTTTTTATTTTATTTATTTATTTAATTTCCCGGTTTATATACCGCTCTGTCGTCTCTAGGTCGACCTCTAGAGAGGGTTTGGAACCTTACTGATGCTTACTTGAAAATGTAGGAAAAGTTGCTCTGTGGAAAATCGACTTGGATTAAAATGTGTCCTTTAGAGGGTACTTTTCTCAAAGGAATCCTCAGCTGAACCTGCACACAACCTTTTATCCCTCACCCCTGGCCTCATTAGCTGTTTTGGATCCCTGTTTATTTCATGTTTGTCAAGCTTTAACAGGAAACACATAGTCCTGTGGCATGTATTTTGGATTCTTGGGCAACATCTAGCCGGCTTCTGAACTTCTTCTATTCTCTTTTCCCCTCCCCCATTCTGTTTAAACTGATTCTTCAAAGGCTTGTTTACTGGGGCTGCAGGACTAGGCACTGGCGTTTGGGCTGGTGATGGTGACAGAGCGCCCTCTGGTGGAGTTCTGTAGGTATTTCCGACTTCTCCCCAGAAGGCTTGCCTGTGAAGGTACATTTTTCTTACCTTGCCTCTGTTACATGATATATGGTAATAATGTCCAATGCTTTGTCTACACTGGCTGTTTGAAAGATATTGCATTTGTATTACTGTCCATTACCAGAGGGTTATCATGAAATTAATTGCCAGATTCCCAGAAATGGGCTGCCAACTCTACTTGTGCCTCACTCTACATCAGTGTGCAAGGTAAGTAAAGAGAAAAGATCGCTGCAAAATCAATTGATGAGAGTCCAGGAACCAAGAACAAATGACCAATGAATTCGAGGACTTGACCATAAACATGTTTCACCCTCAGCCCTCACTCGGCTCTGAGCCCGGAAACTTACACCAAGTTGAGAGTATGCCAGACTCTATTCTGGGGGCAATCAGAGTTGATCAGAGAATTTAGCATAAACCAGGCCTTTATGGGTGTCTGGGGTAGTCACACTTTGCCACTTCCTCTACGGGGACTGTGGCTGGTCCCACCTGACCTCGCCCCTCCCCTCCCCACACCTCCCTTTAGTCCTTTTTAATCCTGGGCATCACTCCCTTGTCCGTTGCCATTAGGGAGGCTGCCTGGGTGACGCCTTCACAGACTTGAGTGTGACACCTGGCTTAAATCGCTGGCTTGCCTCCTGTCTCCAGCAAGTGGACACACAATAGAACCGGGTTTCTAGAGTTTCCGTACAGAAGCACTGAGGACCGTAGTGATGATCGTGAGCGCTGGGTGTGTGGGAGAGTGTTAGCGGGCTGCCGTCTGACCCCCAGGACTAAAGAATACAACCAAAGTACCACCACTAGCATCAAAAGACTAAACAATTGGGGAACTGATTTGGACTTTTTATTCTCCTCAAGAACAAAGAGAGCGGGCCATGACCGAGAAGAAGATGTCAGGCTTTAGGGTGGTTGGCATTGCCGAGAGGTTACCTGTTGAGCAACGCATTTAGAAGGAAGGAGTGGTGAGGGTGGGCAGTGGGACCAGACAGCCTTTAGTAACCAGGAACTGTCACACAGTGGGAATTCACAGGAGGAGTTGTGTAACTTGGATACCACAAAATCCCCATTCTTCTGAAACCTATGTATTAGTTGGTGAGGGAAAACTCCACAAGGGAGAATATTTCAAAACCAGGACAAAGCGAGATGTGCCAGCTGTTTCGGAAAAATAAGGCAGGTTTTCTGTAAGTACCCCAGTGCTCCGACAAAGAAGTCCACGTGAGCTCCCAGGGAAAGCTGCTTTTGGGTGCTCGTTGCCTTGGTGGCAGAAGGGGTTACAGTCTGTACATCAAGTGACAGACAAAATTGTGAATGTGAGATGCAAGAGGGGAAAAATTGAAAACCCAGGGATGGTGTGTAATAAGTTCCACATGTAAGGGGGGAAAGAAAGCTTTGATACAGTAGGCATCCTGAAGCATGGAGTTGGGAAATTACCAAGCATGGGTACTCACTCCATAAAAGCTTGGATTATGCAAATTTATACCATTATTAAATTTATTTTAAAAAATGACTAAAAATTTAAAATGAAGTCAGTCATTAAAGATCAGGGGAGAGGGTCAAAAAAAAGAAAGATGAGATTTATTAATTTCTGAAATAGGAATTACCCGAGCTGGCCTAAAATTCATAATGTAACCAAGTATGGTCTTGAACTCCTGATCCCCCGGCCTCCATCTAGAGGGCTGGGATTGCCAACGTGCCCCCACCATGCCTGGTTTTTAGTACTGGGGATTGAACCTAGGGCTATGCACGTTCTAGGCAAGCTCTCTGTCACCAGAGCTCTAGTACCAGCCCAAAAGAGTATAATCTCAACCTGTGTAACACCCACCTTTAATTACAGCGCTCAGGAAGCAGACGCAGGCAGACCTGAGTTTGAGGCCAGCCTGGTCTACATATATATTGAGTTCCAAGCCAGACTGGGTAATGTCGTGAGATCTTGTCTGAAATTCAAAGTAACAGAAAGAATCAAATCTACTTTATAGAATGAGACAGCTGATTCTGGTTTGGAGTGGTGAGAAATCTTTATTCCCTCAGGTGAATGCAATCAGTGGTACCCAGAGAAACAGCTCTGACCACAGAATTCTGGGCTCTGCTGCAGATTCCTCCCTTTCAAGTCATTCTGTTGCACTTTCCTCCCCTGGCTTGGATTCTGCCCTCCCTCTCCACAAGTCTCACCAGCATCCCTTTCTTGACCCCTTTCTCCTCAGCATCAACTGGAGGCTCAGAGATGGGGAGTTTTGCTCCAACAAATTGGAACCAACTGCTGTCCTGTAGGACCATTACCTTCACCAAGGAATGGGGTGCATGGCAAGCGCCTAGAACAGCCCCCAGGAGGAAGATGGGGTGGTGAATACGCCCAGGTATTCTAGGCCCTGTCACAGTCAGGGCGAAGGGAGAAGAGCCTGGTCATCTTTTTCCTGCTGCTCTGCATCCCGCAGCAGGCTGTAAAATGTTCCCGAGGAGCTCCCATGATACAGCGCTTCCTTGGACCCCATCAGCCTCAAGCTGGGACTGTAAAAGTGGTGCCAATAGGAAGAGACGCCATAGATTCCTAGCAGGCATAAAGCATTGATCATCACATGCCAGCAGAAGAAGGTGGTGACAAACATGATGTCACTGATGTCATCATCTTCCCACGGGTAGCCAGACACTGGTCTAAACAGAATGAAGCCTGCCTGAATCAGCCACGAGCCCATCATCAGGAACAGGAAGGTCTCTATCACCCAGAGGTGAAACATCTTAGGAGCCCACAGCTCAGCCGTCAACACCAGCATCAGCAGGAACACCACCAAAACGAAGAGAGAGTGGACCTGCAGCTCCACCCCAGATGAATCCTTAATGTGTGACAGCAGCAGCAGCAGGAGCACGTAGAAGCCCAGGACAGTGGAACCTCTCTCTAGGACCCCACACCTCTGCTGCAGCACATTCTTGCTTGCAATTTCTATGCAACCATCAAGGGTGAGGAGGATGAACATGGTGAGATGCTGCCACTCCTTGGGGTACATAAACCTGGGTGGCGTCCCTTTGTTCATAAATTTCAACCCTCCGTCAACACAGTTGACCTCATAAACTATCAAGAGGCAGCCAGTCACTGTCTTCAACCAGCCCGCATGGGCTATTTGCCACAGCCTGTCCCACCTTCCCTTACTCTTAGAGAGGGATGAAGGATTCAGAAGAGAGTCATTGAATATCATAGCTCTGGAGACTACTATTGCTCTATACAGTCCATATAAGACCAGAAACAGGCCGGGACATATATGACCAATAAAATCTCCCATTGAGCTACTAATCCAACACAATGCAAAACTCAGGTGCAGGTGCTTCAAGTTCCAGGCTTTGGGAAGAATTGTCTTCCACTCGGTTTTATCATCTCCCTTCACCCACTACTACCCACAGAGAGGAAACATCTCTTGAGACAAGCCTACACATTGGGTGGAAATGCAGCCTCATTAGACCGTTCCACTCTGGCGCACTGGGAACTGAGTGGGCTTTCCGGGGTTCCTCTCCACAGCTTCTGAGGGTCTTTGGCTCATGCTTGTTTCTGGCTCAAGTTCCCCTCTTCTCCTCCAGCCTGGTGCTCATGTGGAAAGGCGGGGCAGGAAATGGTGGGTTGGGTTGCTGTGGTGTGCAGAGAAAGCCTATGCTTGCTTAAACTCCCAAGCATCCTTGGAGTAATTCTCAGACCTAACTTCTATTTGTAAAGGTGGATGCCTTCATTCTGGGCATGGACATTTAAACATTTAGATATGAGACCACATCATAGCATCCACCTGGCTTTTCTAGTCTTCTGTAGTAGATGTAGCTTAAAGACTGTTTAGAAATCTCCTCCTCTCCTTTCCCCCTCCCCCACCTCTCCCTGACTACCACCAACCCATCACCATATTTGTGGCCTGTAGACAAACTTTCAGAGGTACATTTTGAGGGTTTTTTTTGGGGGGTGTACATATGCCAGCAAAACTAAGTTTGAATGTGTTTCCCAGAATTTCCGTCCCCACATGGCTCCAAGCAAAGGTTGACTCCAGGTAGTTTTTACAAAAGTCACTTATAGTGTAATGGGGAACGGTTCACTTGCTCCATCTCTCTCTGATACTGGTTAGTGCCAGTGAGCATAAGGAGAGGGGATTGTGGAGAACCAGGTATAAGAAACAGAAAGTGTGTGCACAGCACACAATGGCTCTAGATTTATTGCAGAGAGCACAAGGGAAAATGGGTGTCTTGAGGGAACAATGACACCCATCACAGATCATGAGCCAAGCTGACTAATATTAGTCTTCTGCATAATCATCTTCAGGCCGCCAGGAAATGCAGAGCAGAGGATCTGCGCGCTAACAGCGTCCAGGCGAGGAGAAAGGACATCTATACCCAATCACAGCACCACTCCTGAGCTCCCACTCCTCCCCAGATATGATGTTCCTCAGCTTCTGATGGAGTCATGTCGTGATAAACCCATCACAGCACAAGTGAACCCAACCTACGGAACCCAGGCTAGGGAGACAGTTCAGTTGCTAAGGCGTTTGACAGAAGTTATGAGTGCAATTGCCAGAATCCATGAAAAATCCAGTCATGGTGGCATGCGCTTGTGATTCCAACACTGTGGAAGTAGAGGCAGGCAGATCCCTGGGGCTCACTGGCCAGTCAGCTTATCTCATCATATGTGGTGAGCATACCCAATAAGGCATTCACATGCACTTGTACACAGGCAGCCACATGCACACACACACACATATGCACACACACATGCACATACACAACACATTCATACACACTCACACACACACGCATGCACATACACACACACACACACACGCACATACACATGCACAACACATTCACACATTCACACACACGCCCCACGGAACATCAGAACAAAGTGCACTGTAGGTATCATTGTTTTACCTTGTGGTCTCAAGCTTACTAGCAGCTGTGAGTCTACCCAGTATTGAAAACAAATCCTAAAACACGCCATTCTAGGACAGGACCTCTGCAATTTTGTTCTTTCGCAAAGTGGCTTAATGCCAGCAAACTGAAACCTCTGCCTCTGCTCTTAAAGATGGCAGTAATTCAGATTGCTTCTGGCTGCTGAGAAATTTGGTAGGCTGGGGGAAATGAGTGTGAAGACAAATTGGGAAAATAAAGCTTCATTCTGCCTTCCAAATGAACCTACCTTGCTTATTTGAATTTAAAATTGCTTAGTGTGCAGTCCCTGTAGGAAAATCAAGGAAACTATATAAGCAAAAAGAACATTGCAACCCATAGGGTAATCCCCCCCCCCCACCATTTCCCCTCCTGGTTATAGGGAATTGTTTCTTCTCAATAAACTTTTCTTGCTTTCCTTTCAAAAAACAAACTAAAAATCACCTGTAATCCTACAACCTGGTTATGACTCATTCCTCCAGCTGTGCCTGGCAGCTGTGAGCTGAACGCCAATGGTCAGAGGAGGAAGGACAGGCCTGGCCTCAGCAGCGAGAGCCTGGAACTGGTATGTGTGCCCGGCACTTTGCTCTCTGAGGCTCCCATCTGGGGTGATCAGACCCCCACTTTGGCCCAACATCAAAGGATATTGTATTAACACATGAGTATCCTGGTCTCAGGGCTCCAAAGATAGGACTTGTCCATCCTAAACCAGACCTGCCCACAGTCATGTCAAAGGAAGAAAGCCAAGTGTGGTGAATGATTAGCAGAACTTCCAGACAGCTCCACAGTCTGGGAACGCAGAGAAACCGAGGAGTTGTTCAGCTGGGGGAAGCTCGCTTAACCACAGAAGCCTGTGAAGGTCTGGCCATGGTCTAGCTGCTCCGCACTGAGACTCACTGCAGACCCAATACTTCTATCACAGGGTCTCCACTTCTGAGAGTCCCTCAGGTGGCTTGTGCCATTTGTACTAACTACATCACCAGATTCCAGGGTGAGCAGGAGGACACTCACGAGCTACTGATCGCTGGGGTCCTGCTGTGTGTGTGAAGGCATGTAAACACATAGATGACATAGTTCTTACTGCCAGAGAGTTTACACTTCAGCTGAAAGCACTATCCATTTATAAATGTGCATACCCTAATACCTCCTAGGCCATCTCTACACCACAGAGTTAAAATACGTTAGCTTTCTAACTACTGCATTAGATAACTAGAGAAGACAGAATTAGTGGGATATTATAATTGCTTTATTTTAAAAATTGAAAAAGGTTTTATATTCTATATTTTGATCATGATTCCCCCTTCCCCAATTCCTCTCTGATCCTTCCCACCCCCTTACTCATCAAACGTCATGTTCTTTCTCTCCCTAAAACCAAACAAAAAATAAAAATTAAACAAAAGCAAAAATTACTAAAACAAAGCAAAAATCCCCCCCCCAAAACCCAAATAAAATACATGGAGTTTGTTTTGTGTTGGCCAACTATTCCTAGCTATGGGGCCTGCCCTGGAGTGTTGTTGATAGGCCTGGTGTCATTTCATTGGAGAAAACTGACTTTTCCTTTATCAGCAGTTGTCACTTGCAAATAGATTCTTGGTTGGAATGGGACCTCCATACCCACTTCCCCTTCCCAGTGCTGGGACCGCATCAGGCTTGAACCTGTGTATTCTGCTATAGTCCCTGTGAGTTCCTATGTGCATTGCATTGTTGTGTCTGAAAGAGGCTGTTTCCTTGAAGCTATCCACCACCTCTGGCTCTTGAATCCTCTAGTCTCCTCTTCTGCACAGATGCCTGAGCCTCAAGATGAGGGGTTGATAAAGACATCCACAATCTCACCGTCTGTCCGTTGCCCAGTTGGGAGTGCCTGTTAGTTCTCATCTACTGAAAGAAGAGTCTTCTGTGGGGAGGACTGGTATGCGCACGGATCTAGGGGTATAGTGATATGCCATAGGATGTATTTATCGTATATTTAATTGCAAAACATGTCAGCAATGTATATATAAATGAACCGGTTAATGCTAAGCTTCTGGACTCCAGGGCTTCTATTTTATTCTCATCACATGTCTCAAGACAGGTTAGGTCACGGTATTCCAGTCACGCATGTGACTAAGTGACTGCGCTCAAGTGCTAGTGACCAAAAATGTATCCTTTGACATCTGGTTAAAGTGGGGATCTGATCATCCAGATAGCAGTCTCAGAGGGTGGCATGCCTTGCACACACGCCCATTCCAGCCTCTCATTGCTATGAGGTCAAGGCTGTTCTTCTTCATCTGACCACTGATGCTCACCTCACAGATGCCAGACACAGTTTGGGAAATGAGGGCAGGACAGGGGTAAGTTCTGATACCCATTCATGTGGACCATGACCGCAAGGCTAGAAGCAATATTAAGAGTGGTTGCCACTTAGACAGACTTAGACAGAATAACATAGTAAGTGAAATGTGTGTTTAAAATTTTTAGTTAATAGAGCAGGGTATGGTGGTGCATACCTCTAAGCCAGCGCTAAGGAAGTGGGGACAGGCAGTTTTCTGTGAGTTCAGGGCCAGCCTGGTCTACACTGAGTTCTGGGACAGCCAGAGTTATGTAAAGAGACCCTGTCTCAAAAAAATCAAACAACAACAAAAAACCGAGAAACAGAAATTAATTTTTTTTAGTTAACAGGCCTGGGGGGTTAGCCCGGTCAGTAGAGTATTTGTCTGGCATGCATGAAGGCTTGGGTTCTGCCCCTAGCATCTCATAATCTGGGCATGGTAGTGTGCCTGTAATCCTAGCACTGGAGAAATAGAAGGAGAGGATCCCAAGTTTAAGGTCATCCTCTGCTACACAGCGAGGTCTAGACCTGCATGGGCTACATAAGACCCTGCCTCACAAAACAGCAATGACAAAAAACAACAAAGAATTTAGTAAAGGAGCACTTCGTTGGAAAGGTAGAAGTTTGGTTGGTCAGAATAGCATCTTGAGAACTAGACTATAAACTTAATGGTTGTAGGATTCTAGTATGTTTCCCAAAATAAATTTTAATTTAACCCCCTTCTGTTTAGGAGGCGCATCTTTATTATATGAAAACAAACAAATAACCCTGATTGCTGTCCAGCATGCTACAAGGAAGAAATACACCCCAGGAAAAAGAAGACAAGAAGATGCACGCTTGATTCGCAGCAGAGTGGAGTCCTTAGAACTCTCAGCACAGGGTCTGAGGCAGCCCTTCTGCCAATGGTCTGAGCTGTTATTTCAAGTAAGGGTTACTAAGCTGTGAGATTTGTTACTGGTCCACCAAACCAAGGCTCACAAGATGTGGCAAACAACATTCTAACTTCCCGGTTCAAAAGGATCTACAGCTTTGATTTTCCCCAACACACCAGCTCAAACTCTCTTTACTTTTCTAGGCGAGCCTGTGAGGCATTGCATAACCATGACTTAGACTGTTTGCCCACCTGTGTTGTTGATATCAAGTACTTTCCAACTGTTGCATTTCAACAGCTGCAACTTTCTTTTACTTCTGGAAACTAGAAGTGCACACTCCCCTCCCCCTGTATACCTGCTTCTCCCCTGTGGCTGCATCATCCCATGGATACAAGAATACAGCAGGGTATACACTTCAATATTAGGAGTTATCCTTTCTTCCTTTTGTAGAATTCCTTTTGGTTTTGCCATAATTAGGTTCTTAAGAAAGAGCTTAATGTATGTAGGCTAGCCTCCATTTTTTTTTGAGACAAGGTCTCTATGAAGTAGGTCTGGCTGTCCTGGAACCCATTATATAAACCAAACTGACCCAAAATTCAGAGAGATCCACAGGCTTCTACTTTCCAAGTGTTGGGATTAACAGTATGTGCCCCCATACCCAGTTAGCCTCAAACTTGTGATCCTCCTGCCTCATCCCCCTTAGCATTGGGGTTACAGGCATGAACCTCTATGCCTGGCTTTCCTTTTCCATTCAATTTTTAAATTATTTAAAATCAACGAAAAACTAGGAGGAAATGGTTTTAAATCGCAAATTAAATAGTAAATGTGTATTCCTTTGCTTATTAACTTTTCAATCCCCAAACTAAAACATGATGTTCCGAAAAGTACTCAGTTACCAAAGAAAATGGTGTTAGTAATAGGAATATGGATCAATGACACAATCACAACATAACAAAACTTACTCCTGTTGCCATGGCAACACTCTGGCCTTGTTTTCTATCAGATTTGGTACATCTTTTAACCAACCAAATCTTGTCCTTCCTGTACTGCCAATATATTTGTTACTGACATACACTAACAGTCCTGATTCATGATTGTCTGCCCCAATACAAATTCAGAGTTCAGGGACATTTACAGGAGTCTTAATTCTTCAACTTGGGAACCCTAAACTTTAAACTCCATTAAGGGAAATACATCCCTCCTACCAGTAAGGATTCTCAGTCCCTCCCATGGGGTGGTATTATTGCTGGGAAGCAGGGACTGTGTCTCCCCAACCTCCTAATTCAGAGTTAGCTGATTAGTAACTACTTAAAAGAGTGGCGTTCCAGGCAATGGGGGTATAGATCAGTTGGTAAAGTGCTTGCAAGAAGTTGGTTTGATTACCAAAACCACATAAACTTGGTGTAATAATGCATCTCTCCAGGCCCATCTCTTGGAGGGAGTGGAGGCAGGAGGATTGAAATTCAGGCTCATCCTTGGCTACTGTGGTAGTTTAAATGTAATTAGCCCCCATAATCTCATAGGGAGTGGTACTATATAGAAAGTTTGAGGCCCACCTGGATTATCTGATACCATGTCTCAATCCTCCTCATCAAAAAGATGTTATGCTCCATCTCAACAATCTTCCCACACTCAAGAAGGAAGATTACATGGAGTGTGTCTGCTGGGGAAGAACAGTGCAGGTTATCTTAGACCCACACTGGCTGCACCATCCAATTCTCTATTCATTGTTATAACTTGCAATATGATGTCTTTGTTCCTTAAATATTACCCAGAAAATAGCTCTTAAGGATTTTCTAATAGATTAACCCTTGAACATTCCGAAAGAAATGGAATTTATTAAACAGGGTCATCAACAGCATCACTGTAAGGGTGAGATAAGGATTCTGGGTTAAGTTTGAAAGACCCATGCCTAGCACCTCACTATTGAATGCACTTAAGCTGACTCCTCTTCTGGACCCATGGACCAGTATGCACTATGGACAAGACAACTTGACAAGAAAGAACCTCTAGAGGCTGCCACCTTTGCTACTTCTTGTGTGGCAGAATGGAAGTTCCATGCAGGCTCAGTTTCCTCAAAGTCTTGAGTAGGTTGTATAAGCAGATTGGTCATGTGTCTCTACACTAGCTTAGGATAGTTTTATTTTACTAAAAATAAAATTCTACCAGTGTGTTTGTTTCTTTCCACTGCTCTGTCCAAATACCTGACAGGACAACTTGAAGGAAGACAGCTTTATTTTGGCTTACAGTATCAGAGGGTTCAGTCCACAGTTACTTGATCCTCATGAACATGGACAAAGCATCGTGGTGCCAGGAACACACAGTGAAAGAAGGCTATTCACATCATGATGGACAGAAAGTAGGAAGCCAGACAGGAACCGAAGGTCAGATATAACCTTGAGGGCCATGCCATTGAGGCTCCACTTCCTTAAAGATTTCACAACTCCCAAAACAGAGTAGGCACATCATAGTCATAGCACTGGGAAAGTGGGCCTGACAGTGTGGAGTTGAATTGCTTGCTCAGAAGATATTCGTACCTAACATTTTGACACGCTGTCACATCAACTTCAAAAAATACAGACCAGTTTCCATTGCTGCCTACACTGTATGATTCCCTCTCCATACATCTTCTCCAATGATAAATATTATTTCTTTGTTATTTTGACAATGTGATAGGGAAAAGGGAGATCTAAGTTTATTAGAATCTCTTTTTCCCCAAATGAATTAAGTTAAAATTACTATTCTTAGCCAGACCTGGTGACACAGGACTATAATATCAGTTGCTCCAGAGACTGAGGCAGGAAAATCACAAATTAAGACAAGTCCTACAGGATAATTGCAAGGCCAATTTAGGAAACTTAGTGAAACCCTTACAACAACAATAACAATAAAAGATTAAAAGTACTGGGGATGAGGGTAGGCTGGGGGAGATGGCATAGTAGCTAATGACTTGTTCCGCTCTTACAGAAAGCCCATGCCACCATAGGCTTCTGCACTCGCGTGCATAACCCCATACAGATCTATACACAAACGCGTTCTTAAAATAAAACTTCAGAAACATCATAGGAAGAGCTGGGGATGTGCCTCTGTGATGGAGAGCTTGCGAACCTGACCTGCACAAAGTCCTGGGTTGATTTCCCTCATGATCGCAGCAGAAGGGCCACCTAAGATTACCGTTCCCACGACACTTCTTCTTCTTAGGTTTCCTTTCTTATTGTTAATATTTGAACATATCTATATGTGCTGAAAATCTTTTTGTGCCTGCTGTGTATGGTGAAAGCATTTCTTCACAGTGCCCCCATTATCTTTTTGTTGTGAGACAGGGTCTCATTATGTAGCATAGGTCGCCCTCAAACTCACCATGTAATCCAGGCTGTCCTCAAGCCTGCAAGCCTTCTGCTCTGTGTCCCAAGTGTTGTAACTGCAAACATGTGTCACCACACCCAGTTCTGACCATAGGAGATTTAAATAAAGTTTTCTAATCTTTTTTTGAGATTATTATATTTATTAATAGTTACATATATTAATCAAAACTCAATTTATTTTTAAAATATATTTATTATTTTGCTGTTCAATACATGTATGTAATGTATTTTGATCATAGTCACACATCCTGATGGCCTTCTCTTATGTCCCTCCAGTTGCCTCTGGGACCCTTTTTTCCAATACATTTCCAATACATATTTTTTGGTAACCCATTTTCATTTTACACATAAACAAGGAAGCAAATGGGCTTAGTATTTACATGATCTATGCTTAATGTTGCTGAAGAGAGTTCACAGAGCAGTTAGCCACTATATTTATAAGGGACAGTAAAGAGGGCTCTGAAGCTAAACTGTATTAAGCATAAACTATATAGAAAATGTGCTTTTTAAAATTTTTATTCATTTTACAAACCAACCATGGTTCTCCCTCCCTCCCCTCCACCTCTTTCCACCCCCATCCAATCCTCAGAGAGGGTAAGACCTCTCATGAGGTGTCCACTAAGCCTGGCATATTGAGTTGAGGCAGAACCAAGCCCTCACCTCTGCGTCAGGGCCAAACAAGGTATCCTACCAAGGGAATGGACTCCATTTTATTCACCAGGGGTAAATCCTGGTCCTACTGCCAGGGGTCCCATAAACAAACCAAGCCACACAGCTGTCACCCACATTCAGAAAGCCTGGTCCCATCCCATGCAGGCTCCCCAGCTGTCAGTCCAGAGTCCATGAGCTCGCACTAGCTCAAGTCAGCTGTCTCTGTGGGTTTCCCCATCATGCCCCCCCCTTGTTTCTATAATCCCTCCTCCCTCTCTTCAACTGGACTCCAGGAGCTCTGCTCAGTGCTTGGCTGAGTATCTCTGCATCTGCTTCCATCAGTTACTGGATGAAGGTTTTGTGGTGACAATTGGGGCAGTCACCAATAGATTACAGGAGAAGTCCAGTTCAGGCATCCTCTCCACTATTGCTTAGAGTCTTATCTGGGGTCATCCTGTGGATTCCTGGGCATTTGCCTAGTACCAGGTTTCTTCCTAACCCCACAATGGCTCCCTCTCTCAAGATGTCTCTTTCATTGCTGTCCGTCTCCATCTCTCCCCCAACTCAACCATCCTGTTCCCTCATGTTCTCATCCCCAATCCCTCCCCTCTCTCCCACCCCCAGTTTACCCAGGAGATCTTTTCTATTTCCCCTTCCCAGGGCAATCCATGTGTCCCTCTTAGGGTTCTCCATGTTACCTGGCTTCTCTGGGGCTGTGGATTGTAGCCTGGTTATCCTTTGCTTTACATCTATTATCCACTCAAGAGTGAGTACATACTGTCTTTGTCTTTCTGGGTCTGGGTTACCTCACTCAGGATGTTTTTTTTTCTAGTTCCATTCATTTGCCTGCAAATATCATGGTGTCTTTTTTTTTAACCACTAAGTAATACTCCATTGTGTAAATGTACCACATTTTCTTTATACATTCTTCGGTTGAGGAGCATCTGGGTTGTTTCCAGGTTCTGGCTATTACAATAATGCTGCTATGAACATAGTTGAGCAAGTGTCCTTGTGGTATGATTGAGCATCCTTTGGGTATATACCCAAGAGTGGTATTGCTGAATCTTGAGGTTGATTGATTCCAGGTTTAGAAAGATGTGTTTTTAAATTAATTTTTTAGTTGCATAGAAAATGATGGTTACAATATAAAGTTTTCATATAGAAACATCTGTACTTGGCTCATATTTACTCCTTACTG
The DNA here is from genome assembly GCF_017639785.1 of Mesocricetus auratus. NCBI lineage: Eukaryota > Metazoa > Chordata > Mammalia > Rodentia > Cricetidae > Mesocricetus > Mesocricetus auratus. Next base: position 37,422,360 of record NW_024429266.1, read on the forward strand.
TCCTCCCCACTCGTACCTCTCTCTTGTTCCTTCTTCCACTCAAATGGCTCCCCTAAAAGGTAATATCACAAGGGAATTAGGTAACGATACCCTACTTTATTTACTTGGAAGGGGTCCACATATTAGGCAGTGAGACAAAACCTTCCCAAGAGAAAGAATATGAGATACAAGACAAAGAAGGATGTGACTGTAGCATGGGAAAAGTGACAGTGGATTTAGGAGAATTACTACAGGGGTCCAGATCAAGGGAGTGTGAGAATTTTGTGTAATTGTTCATCCTGGTAATGGCAGCATAGGGGAAGCTGATTCTAGGTATAGGGTGACTGTGGGGTAAATGTGACTCAGCAGCAGGTTTGGTTGTTCATGAAAGACTCACATGTAAGGTATAGTAAATTATATTTTAGTGAGCTCTGGTGGAGCTGGTAGTAATGCATCACTTAACATTTGCTTTGCCTGGGTTAGGAGTTAAAAATAAAAGATATGGTAGGGGTTCATGAAAATTTGGTTCATGTGAACCTTAAAAAATGAGATATTTAAGTATTAATTCTTTATTTATATTTAAAACAATGCTAATCCACCCACATTAAATTGTACATACATGGGATTCTTATCATTCCATCCAAACGGAATAGTGAATTGTACTATACACATATTTATGCTGTTTCCACACAGTATCACTTTAACTGGCCAACAGGGGCACCCACCACTTCCATTTCCATTTGTGAGAAGTCTTTATTCCTTGGCCAGAACTTTGAGAAGCATTTAGAGGTGGCATCCCTACTGAACTTGGCTCCTCTGTTCGCAGGTGTCCTGTCAAGTCTTCCCACTATGGGCAGCTCTTATAGCCCAGTCTTCTCAACCCTCTTAGTCCACTTTGCCTTCTCACTTCTCCTGACCAGCATAACCTGGGCTATGCCACTCTTCCAGGCTATCCTTTCCTCTCCTCAACAGTTAGAGAGTCAATGCTAGGCATAACAGGCGGGACTAGTGAGCATGCTCCAGGGCCATTACCTTTAGTGAGGAACAAAGGGTGCATGACAAATGCCCTAGAGAGCCCCCAGGAGGAAGACGGAGTACTGCATGCATTCTAGGGCCTGTCACAGCCAGGGCTCTCTGAAAGAAGAGCCCAGTCATCCTTTTCCTGCTGCTCTGCATCCCGCAGCAGCCTGTAAAATGTTCCTGAGGAGCTCCCATGATACAGCACTTCCTTGGACCCCATCAGCCTCAAGCTGGGACTGTAACAACGGCACCAAAAGGAAGAGATGCCGCCATAGACTCCCAACAGGCATAAGGCATTGATCACCACATGCCAGCAGAAGAAGGTGGTGACAAACATGATATCATCATCCTTCCACGGGTAGCCAGAGATGGGTCTAAACAGAATAAAGCCTGTGTGCATCAGCCACGAGCCCATCATCAGAAACAGGAAGTTCTTGATCAGCTGGAGGTAAAAGGACCCATTAGCCCACAGCTCTGCCGTCAACACCAGCATCAGCAGGAACACCACCAGGATGAGGAGACAGTGAACGCGCAGCTCCACCTTTGATGAGACCTGAACATGTGACAGCAGCAGCAGCAGGAGCACATAGATGCCCAGGGCCATGGAAGCTTTCTCGAGGGCCACACACCTCTGCTGCAGCACGTTCTTGCTCAAGACGTCTACACAGCCGTCAAGGGTGAGGAGGATGAACATGGTGAGGTGCTGCCACTCTTGAGGGTACATAAACCTTGGAGGCGTCTCTTTGTTGATCAGCACCATCCCATCATCCAGACAGAAGACCACATACAGTGTTAAGAGGAACCCAGTCACTATCTTCAGCCAGCCTCCAAAGGCTATTTTCCACAGCTTGGAACATCTCTTTTGATTCTTGGGAAGGTATGAACGATGAACAGTAGAGTCATTAGCTATCATGGCCTTGGAGACCACTATTGCCTGATACAATCCATAGAAGAAAATGTATAACCCTGGGTAAAAATGGCCACCGAACTTTCCATTCCCCATGAAATGATAGGTCTATTTGTATAAAAAGTAAAGAACAGAACTCGAGATTTCTCGGCCTTCCTCTCCCTCGTGGGCTCATTAAGTTTTGGTATTATGCACAGCGATAGTGTCTACCTACTTTTATCGTCTCCTTCTGCCCACTTCTCTCTCCCACAGAATGGAAAGTTCTGGAAAGGAGCCCTACACCTTGGGTGAAGGGCGTCTCATTGTCTCATTCCCTTCTAACACACAGTGAATTGACTGACTGCTGCCAGAGGAGGGGGCGTGAATGTTTCTGAGAGTGCATGCGCCTGCAGGATTGTGTGCTCTCACTAGCTCTGCTTGGGGACCCTGCAAGAGCCTCTGCTCAACCCTGTCCCCTCTCTCGTGCTTGACTTCTCCTGGGCCCATCTAGTTCCTGGAGCTAGGTGGTGCCTGATCACAGAGAGTATCTAGGAAAGGACTGGCTAACTTATAAGTTCATGCATCCCTAAAGACTCCTGCCCATTTATCGGCTTGTACACTGAAGGCAAATATTTGAGTTTTGCTGTTTGATGTAGGCCTTGCTATGTAGCCCAGACTAGCCTCTAACTCATGATTTTCCTGTCTTATTTTCTCCAGTACTGGGATTGTAGGTGTGCACTACCACAGCCAGAATAACATCTCTGGGCTTCTGTTTACATGTGTAAAGCTCCTACTTGGCATTTTTATTCTGTCACAATAGGAAGCCAAAGGGCTACCTGGAAAGCAACTCGCCTGCCCTTCAGTGGTGCTTAGCTGGATACTAGATGGACTGACAAGCCAGCTCTGAGATGAATTTTCGAGCACTATGGCAGAAGGTCTTACTAGAAAGCAGATACGGATATCTTGTGACATGTAAATCCAATCAGTTGCTTGTATTTTAATGAGAGTTATCATCTCAACTTTGTTCTCTCTGTAACAACTATTGCTATGGGTGTAATGCATAAGGGCAGAAAGCCCTGGGCACTAGATGTCAGCTAGCTGCATACATGGGATTTCAACCAAGCTGAGTCTTCATACTTGTTGACTTCTTTTGTTCTTGAGATAGAGTCTTAGGCTGGCTTCAAACTCCTGTTACCACTCACTGCCTCTGCCTTCTAAGTACTGAGGGGACAGGCATGCACCACTGTGTGTGTGTGTGTGTGTGTGTGTGTGTGTGTGTGTGTGTGTGTGTGTGTGTGTAAACTAAAGTATATAATCTGTTGTTTTTATATACATAGACCTTATGGCATATTTACTATAGTCAAAATAATTAACCTGTCCATCATCTCTCACAGTCACATTCGTTTGTGGCTAGACCACTTAAGTCTACACTCAGCAAACTTCAAATTCATGATTCAATATTATAAGCTATAATCAGTATGCTGTACATTAGAGCTCCTTCTTTTAGGGCTGAGTAAGATAGCATTCTATGCAGCATCTCTGTACACTGGGCTTTAGCATGCATAAGGCGTCACTCTGTTCTCTCAGGCTCAGGCATCCACTAAGAGCACTGGAGCAGACCCCCATAGGTAAGACAAAATGGCTATATCAGGGAAATCTGGGCCATCCTTTTCACCAGTGAAATTATATCTCAGTGTGAAAATACCATTGCAGAGTTCCAGGTTGCTCTACGGAGGAACTCACCGCTCTTATTCCAACGTAGTTTGGAATTACTTTTCTTTCTTTTTCTACTCAAGTGTGGTATAGACTGGCGAGAAAGCTACAGGATTTCTTTCCTTTCTTAAAGAAAATTATTTTTATGCTTTTAAATTATGTGTAGGCATGTGTAAATTATGTGTAGGCATGTGTGTCTTCTGGATGTGAGTATGTACAGAGTGAGTATGTACAGAACCCAGAGAAGTTGAATTCCCTGGACCTGGACTTATAGATGGCTGAACTTATAGATGGTTGTGAACCACTTAACGTGGATGCTAGGAACCATACTTGGGTCCTCTAGAAGGTCAGCAAGTGCTTTTAACCACTGAGCCACCTCTCTAGCCCCTTACTTCTAAAACAGTGTACTGGGGAGGTCCGTGCATGCTATGGCGTAGAGGGTCGCTCACAGTCCTCTTCCACCACATCACTTCGGGAGATTGAACTCAGATGGGGTTGGCAGCAAAGGTCTTTATTTAGTTGGCCCAGTATTTCTTCCCTTCTTTTGTATACCTACTGTCCAAATCCCCTCCCTTTTGCAGTTGGAAGTATACTCACAACTGAGTCCCTGCCAATAGAACGTGAATACGAGTGATACATATTACTGTCTGGTCTCAGCCACACAACCCTCCCTCACATTCCATGACACTTTCCTTTCTTTTAGCTCTAGACAGAGGATCTCATCGTACTTAAGAGTTAAATGTTGAGCTCAGCATGGTGCTGCATACATTTAGCAGTAGATCTCTGTAAGTTCAAGGCCAATCTGGGCAACATAGTAAGTTCAAGTCAAACTAGGACTACATAGGAATCTTCATTATTATTAATAATAATGACAAGAATAACAATGAGTTCTGTGTTTTGAGGATGGTAACAGAAGCTCATATTTTGGGTTATATATGATGTGATGGTTAATCTTGATTGTCAATTAAATTGAACTGAGAGATGCTTAGGAAATCAGTGAAGTGTATCCTTAGGTATGTTTGTGGTAACGTTTCTAATATTTAGTAGTGAGTGAGTGTGTGCATGTGTGTCTGTGTGTGAACATCCGAGTGTCATGGTGTGGATCCTAGGGATTTAACGTGGGAAGTCAGGCTCAGTGCCCTTACCTTTACCTGCTGGGCCATCTCACCATCCATGTGATGACATTTCCAGTAACAATTAGGCCATGAGAACTCTGACCTAATCAATGCTTTAGTTCACTGATGAATTTATAAAATATGGATACAATTGTTGGGTAGGGTGGGGCCACATTGCAGGAAGTGGGTCCCAGGGACCGATATTTCAGAGGCTGTCTTATCTCTGCTCCCTTCCTGGTTTTCCTCTTTGCTTCCTGAGGTATGAGGTGAGCAATTTTTTTCTACCATCCATCCCCATTAACACATAATCTGCCTTGCCCCTGTCAAGTCAAACTTAAGCAGAAACCTCTGAAAACATGATCTAAAAATGTTTTTCCTTTAAATTGTTTATCTCAGATGTTTCCCATAGCAATGAAGAGTCTGATGAATACATGTGAATTAACGTTTTTGTCAGGATTGTTAAGGAGTGGAAATTATGATTTTTCTGGAACTGGGAGCTCACTAAAGCTAGTGCAAAACTTACACAGTTTCTAGAAAAATATGAACAAGTGCACAAGCAAAAATGTGATTAAAAGATAAACATTTGAAAAATTATAGCTGATGATAACCAGTGTTAGTTTTTTTGTTGTAGGAACCCAGCTTTTGCATGGCAGGGCTGTGGAATTTAAAAAAAAAGTGACTAGAGTTAATTAAGATCAGGATTACAGTTCCAACTTCTAACAGATTGTTTCTTTTTCTTATCTTTTAAAAGAGTCTATTCTTTACTATAGAAAGGTAAGGGTTTTGACATCTTGTTCTCTAAGTGAGAGTCATTTTTGTTTTGTTTTGTAAAAGGGTCTCACTGTCCTGGCTAGCCTAGAAGTCACTGGGTAAACCAGACTGCCACCACTTTCAGCTCACAGAGATCCACCTGCCCTTGCCCTCAGGTGCTAGAATTAAAGGTGTACACCATCGTGCCCAGCTATATAAGAAGGTATTCTTAAGTGTCCTTAAGAAAAAAAATAGAGAGAGCTGGACAGATGGCTCAGAGGCTAAGAACACTAGCTGCTTTTCCAGAGGTCCTGAGTTGAATTCCCAGCAACCACATGGGAATATATGTATATATGTGTGTGTGTGTGTGTGTGTGTGTGTGTGTATGTGTGTGTGTAGAGAGAATAAAATGGAGTGTTTACCACCCCTCCCCCCACACAAGTTTTCTTTTTTAGCCAATAAAAAGATATTAGGAAAACCTCATGATTATAATAACCGAAAAGCTCCAAAGGGTGAAGGTCCAGACCGAAGAGATACAAAGGGAAACTAAGAATATGATGACAGAGGGGACCAGAGAGGAAAGTTTCCAGGTAGCCACCTTTGCTCTGGGAAATCCTGAGCCACTGTGGGTAAATGTGGTCCCTTGTAACCGGGTCTGCGGTTCCACTAAGTGCTTTCCACGACCAGACGTGCTTCTGTGCGTCCCGCGTCTACCTGGGACGGGGTTTTCCCATTAGCAATGGCACTTCTTGTGCCCCGGGCCCGTAGGGTCTAGGGACACAATGAATGTGGGGGCCCAAGCAAATATCATCCATGTCCTGGCCATTATCTCCTGATCTCCTGGAAACTGAGACGGGGCATCAGCAGTCAGTGGAGGAGAACACAACGTTCTCCGGGACACCTGAAGTTCAAGGTTGGCAGCAGCACGGATGCGGAACAAGCGAGCCCACATAATGTTCCGTTTGTGAAACTGAGTTCTCCACGCTGGCTAAACATCAAGGCTGCGTGCTGTTCATTAAAACATGAGCATTCTGATCTTAGGACTTTGAAGATAGGAATCACTCATCCCAAACCAGACACTACCCACAGAAACGGAGGAGGAAGCCAAACATGGTGAATGATTAGCAGAATGACCAGACAGCTCCTAAATCTGAGGATGCAGGATAGGTGGAAAGACACTTTAAGAGGGAAACTAGCCTGACTACAGAAACCCATGGAAAGTCCTTCACTCCTCTCAGACCGGCCTCCCTCATCTGGGGACCCCTGCATTTCTGAGCACCCCAGGCATAGCCGATGCCGTTTGTCTGACTCCATTAGGTGATAAGGGGAAAAATTCCTAAGAATTCATTTCAAATGAGTTTGTTAACTGTGGTGACACACTCCTCACAGAGCTTAAAAGCGTAATTCACACATACACTTCATAAATGTACATTAACAATGACTTCTTAGAATTAGAGACCAGGGAGCCGGGTGTGGTGGCTCCTGTGTATAATCCCAGCACTTGAGAGGCTGAGGCAGCAAGATTGACGTACGTCTGAGGACAACTACACAGTGAGGTGTAGGCTAGCATAGGAAAAACAAAAACAAAACAAGCAGGAAAGGGAAGGCAATCAGAGAACGTTGTGAGCGCAGTCTAGAACGTACCTGAAGAGTGTTGCACTGGCCAGAGTCATTCATGGGAGAGAGGCAAGGTTAGAATAGCCGCCAGAGGACAGTGACAATTACTGGGGGAGTTGTAGTGCGAGGCAGTTTCAGGATCATCTTTCGGTCGTCTGTCTTCGGTGGCTTGGCCTGCCGTCATTACCCCATCGTCATTAGTGATTACAACCCATTTTGTTTCCCTGGGAGATCGTTCCGATGGGAAGAAGACTGGTTGTGTGGCCAAGGCTTAGCTAGGGACACAGGTGGTATTTTGATGAGGATTCTAAGCCGAGATTTTTCTTAATTTAAACAAAAGCATGAGGGCTGTCTTGCTTACTATTCTAGAACCCTCTCCACCCTATCTGTTGGCGCTTATGGACAACAGTGGAGACCTTCACTCTGTGCTTCTGCTTTGGTTTGCTAATGAGAGGACTGGCAGGACCCTGGTGAGCAGTCTGTCCCTGGAGCCTCTCATGGTAGGTTGGTTGGTTCGTTACAATAGGCCCTAACTCCAACAGGAGGCTAGCTCCCATAGCTCAAGCTGCCCATTTCCCTGGACATCAGATAGACACAGTTAATAGCTCTTCACATTGCTAATCCTTGAGTGCTTTTAGCATCCAGGCCAGCATGTCTTAAATGGTTCTTTAGTTAAGGTGTTCAATACTTTTATCTCACTGGGACACGGGATTCTGGATCAGTGGAAAATACAGTAGTAGATCAAGAGTGGCTTCAGGAGTCACCCTAAAGATGGAATTCTGGGTAAGATCGGTGTCTTAGTTACTGTTACTGTTGCTGTGATAAACACCATGACCAGAACAACTTGGAGAGGAAAGGGTACATTTGATTTATTCTTCCACATCACTGTTTATCATTGAAGGAAATCAGGACAAGAACTCAAATAGGGAAGAATCTGGAGGCAGGAGCTGATGCAGAGGCCCTGGGGAAATACTTCTTAACTGCTTTTCTCCTCATGGCTTGCTCAGCCTATTTTCTCTCTTTCTTTTTTCTTTTCTCTCTCTCTCTTTTTTGTTCTCTTACTTTTTCTTTTTTTCAGAGACAGGGTTTTTCTCTGTAGCTTTGGAGCCTGTCCTAAAACTTGTTTTGTGACCAGGCTGGCCTCAAACTCACAGAGATCCGCCTGCCTCTGCCTCCCAAGTGCTGGGATTAAAGGTGTGTGCCACCATCGCCCAGCTTCCAGACATTTTCTTATAGAACCCTGAACCACCAGTCCAGGAGTGGCCCCACCAATAATGAACTGTATCTTCCCCCATAAATCACGAAGAAAATGTCTGTCAGTCATTGGTGTCGCACACCCTTAATCCCAGCACTTGGGAGGCAGAGGCAGGTGGATCTCTGTGATTTCGAAGACAGCCTGGTCTACAGAGCGAGTTCCAGGACAGCCTCCAAAACAATACAGAGAAACCCTGTCTCAAAAAAAGAAAGAAAGAAAGAAAGAAAGACAGACAGACAGACAGACAGACAGACAGACAGAAAGAAAGAAAGAAAGAAAGAAAGAAAGAAAGGAAAGAAAATGTACTACTTGCTTGCCTACAGCTGAATCTTACAGAGACATTTTCTCAATCAAGGCTCCCTCCTCTCTGATGACTCTAGCTTGTATCAGGTTGACATAAAACTAGCTACTACAGTCTATCATGCATTTGAGAAACACACATATAATCACCTTCTCAGAGAACAATGAGACATTTAACTTTTAGCACATAGTGACTTCACGATTACTCCTAGAATGCATTGCTTGAATTGCAAATGGGAGAACTGCAAATGGGCTGAGAGAGGAAACGACTCCGGCAATTTGATGATCCGCTGTCAACAGCGTTTCTAAATGTTTGGGATCAGCTTTTTGGTGCACAGCAGTTGTGCTATCCAATATGGGTAGACACTAATTGTGACTATATTAATGAACTCAAATAAAATGTATGAGAAAGTGGGATGAATTAGAACAAAGTATAGTGGTGCTTATGTATAAAAGTACCATAAGGAAGCCCACTGCGCTAACCTGTTTATTTAGAGCTGGTGAGATGGCTCAGTGGATAGAAGCAAGTGCTGTGTTCCATGCCCAGAAGCCATGGAGAAAGGCAGGAAGTAACTCTTGGAAGTTGTCCTCTCGCTTCCACACACAAGTAAATAAAAATTTCTAAATTAACTTAAAGGTGAAATAAATATAAAAAATTCGGTTACTTTAGTGACAGACATTCAAGTGAGCACCATGCTATAGCATAGCATGGACATAGAACATCTTTATTATTGCAGACAGTCACACTGGAAAATGCAACCCAAGACAGTGCATAGAGCAAGGAGACAAAGCGGAAAGTCTCAAACACACAACTCAGAAGATGGGCAGAGGATGAAAATGAGTTTAAGCCTCTGTCGGAGTAATTGTTCACTTCTTGCAGTTGTGGGGCGGATATGGTAAAGGATGGTGTCGTGTTATATGGAGTATATACAGCAGATCCGATTAAGTGCTTGGCTCTGCCACTCTAATGTAAATAAAGTCAAGGGTGCTGGTGGGAGAAGAAAGAGGAGCCTAAGATATGTGGAAGGGGAGAGCAGATGAGATTAGAACTTTGACTCTCCCTTCCCCCGGGTCCTTTCTGTCTGAGAGCCGCTCCCACCAGAGAGAGAAAGCCTTCCTCCAGCTGAACCAGTCCCAGCAGCAGCAGATGGGAGAGTGACACCACAGGAGGGAATAACCCAGAGGCAGGGCCTCTGATGACCTCCAGGTCTGTAGCAATAGGTTCCAGTAAGGCCCAGGAGAGGATGTACAAGGCCGGGTCTGCAGTAGGATAGGAAATCAATATACCAAAGTAGTGGTTAGACCTCATTGGTCAGTGATGACCAGTGTGGACAGCGTGGATGCAAACTTCTACAAATGTTTGACTGTGTACAATGCAACTAAGGAGTGGGAACCACAGTTGTCAACATGAGGTTTTTTTTTCCCTGAAACTCTCGATTTAATATGTTTAGACATGTAAGAACGATGTAAGTCATCTATTGAGTGGGCCACTTAAAAACTAGCTGCTACCAGGCAGTGGTGGCACACATCTTTGAACACAGCACTCAGGAGGCAGAGGCAAGCAGATCTCTGTGAGTTCGAGATCAACCTGGTTTACAAAGTGAGTTATAGGACAGCCAAGATACACAGAAGAACCCTGTCTCTGAAAAACAAACAAACAAACAAAACAAAATTTAAAAAGAAGAAGAACTAGCTATCTGCAGTTAATGAAACTGGCATGTCAGAACTTCCCTAGTCAGATTAAATTTTCTGTGATGATGGGAATTTTTCTAGTATTTATATCTTGCAATTTATATCTTGCAAATATCATGGTTATTGAACAAGTGAAAAGCAGCCATTACATCTAAGGGATTGCGTTTTGTATTTTATTTTATCTTAATATATTTTCTTACCACCTGTGTCTAGCAGCTACAATGCTGGATAGTGACAGTGTGGTTTAAGGAGTGGGAAGGTTCAGAAGACGGGGCCTACAAGACATAAGCTGCTTAGCCAACACTCACCCCACCCCAAGGGACTTGTAGTACTTTTTCTTCTGACCCCACTCTGACTTTATCTGACAGGTTGATTCTTGTTTTTTTTTTTAATTTCTTATAAAGAGCTCACAAACACAAAAAAATTACACAGCAAAATTACTCAGACCCATAGTATGTACATCTCTGTATAGTTAGAGGAGCAATTCTGTAGGCATGTAGGTGTTGATACATGGAGTTCTTCTCTTTCTTTTGGGAGGGGTGGTTTTTCCATTTCTGTTTGTATTTTCTCTTTAACCCCAAAACTATCTAGAAGAATGTCTTTTTTATTAGTTTTTAGTGTGTGTGTGTGCACGCACTCATACACGCACGATTGTGTGTATAAGAGCTACACAAGCGTGTGTGCACATGCATGTATGCACATGCTGCAGATCACTTGTGGAGGTCAAAGAACATGTTGAGGGACTTGATTCTCCTCTCACAATGTGAGGCCCGGGGAACAGATTCAGATGGTCAAACTTGGTGCCTTTCCCACTGAGGCAGTGAAAGATCCTAGGGAGATATTTAATTTCAGAATAAAGTGCACCATCTGTTTTTTCAAATCTTTTTATGTTGATGTTATTTCTTTGGGGTTTTTTGAGATATACATATTGCTTTTCATTATATCTGTTCCTTGAGCAATAGTCAAATCATCTATATTCATTTCTACTTTAACCTGATATATATAAACCCTCGGTTATTCCCTCCATTTCTATCATTTTTATTTTCTGCATATGTACTTAAATATCATACCAGATTGTTAATTTATTAAGGTTAATAATTGTTATATCTTCTTGGTGAGTGAACATAATAGAAAAAGATGATGCCTTTGTCCTTCTTTATTGTTAATGTCCTTACCTTGCATTTTTCTTTTGTCTTATAGTATTATTGCAGCAATAACTTTTTTTTTTTTTTTGCTTTTTCGAGACAGGGTTTCTCTGTGGCTTTGAAGGCTGTCCTGGAACTAGCTCTTGTAGACCAAGCTGGCCTCGAACTCACAGAGATCCGCCTGCCTCTGCCTCCCGAGTGCTGGAATTAAAGGCATGCACCACCAACGCCCGGCTGCAGCAATATCTTTATTTTTCTAAAAAGCTTACATTTCTACTGTCTTGTGTGTTCCATTGTTTTACGCATATATCTCACAAATACTATATATTTTGACTTAGAGATTTTTTTCCTTGTTCTAAACAAGTGTGTTACTTTGGCAGAATTTAAGTTATTTAAATTATTGTGCATTTGGATTTACTGTTGAATTTTAAGTCCTAATTATTCCTTTAAAAAACAAGTGGAAGCTGGGTGTTGGTGGCGCATGCCTTTAATCCCAGCACTTGGGAGTCAGAGGCAGGTGGATCTCTGTGAGTTCGAGGCCAGCCCTGGTCTACAAAGCGAGTTCCAGGACAGGCTCCAAAACAATACAGAGAAACCCTGTCTCGAAAAACCAAAACAAACAAACAAGCAAGACAAACAAACAAAAACTAAAACAACAACAACAAAACCAGGTAGGGCATGTTAGTTCATTCTTTTAATCCCAGCAATGGGAGGCAGGGACAAACCAGCCTCTCAGTTTTTAAGACCAGCCTGGCCTGATCTACATAGCAGTTCCAGGACAGCCAGAGTTACACACACACACACACACACACACACACACACACACACACACACACACACACACTGAAAGAAAGTGTAGTAAGTTTAGATTATGTATATTGCCTTTTTATGTTCATCACTTCTCATCTGTGTAAAGCTTCATGTCACTCAAGATTATATGACATGTCCCATAGGCAGAGCTATCCTTGGTTTCTCAGAACACCAGTAATTTGTGTGACAGTCTCTCTTCTTTCATTCCTCAAATGCAGTTTTAGGACTTCAGAAACGGTTCAGCAGACATAAGCAGTTGATATGCAAATGTGAGTTCAACTACCCATCATCCCTGTAAAAAGCAGGAACACTTTGGAGTTAGGGAAAAGGAGACAAGATCTCTGTCTTGTTGGCTATCAGCCTAGCTCCAGATTCAGTGAGAGATATTGCCTCTAGGAGATAAGTTGGAGAGTGATAAAGCAGGATCCTTGACATCCCCATTCTCTCTCTCCCCCAGTCCCTCCCTCTCCCTGTCCCTTCCACCTCTCTGTCCCTATCTCTCCCCATCTCTTCTCATTTCTTCTTTCTTTCACTTTCACACACCTACGATTTTAGAATGATTTTAAACAATAAAATGAAAGATTATGTCACCTCAGAGCAACAGCACAGTTTACAGCCATCACTTGTGTCTTTCCTGTCACTAAGAAAGACACCCTAAGAAGCAATGGAGTGAGGCAGTGAGTTGTGGATACTCTGAGTGTCTGCCCATGTGCTGGAATCCCAATTCTATCACAGAAACTCTGTAAACAAACAAAACACTCAGCAAAACCCTTGGCACATAGTAAGAAGTCCAGAAATGGTGACCAATAATCAACATTCAGCATGTTAGCCCAAGCCCAGGATGCTGGACACGACCATTTTCACAGAAGTTCCCCAAGAAGGACAGTGTGAGGCTCCCTGAAAACTGATAGTGTCTCTGTGAAGACACAAGTATGTTCCTCAGTGTCCTTGTCCTTAGCATCCCTGAAGATGAAGCCTTTGAACAGAGGGCTAAAGTGACCGGCCTTGAGTGCAACTTTTGCCCTATTTCTACCTGTTTTGTCTGCAGTTCCTGAATTAGGAAGACCTGGCCTTAATGAAATATTCAGTCCTGGATCTTTTCATGTCCCAAATTAACTTTAATGAGCAAACAAAGAAAGATCAAGAGGGCTGCGGCTGGGACTTGGGGGACCTTTGAAGCAGAAGCCAGGATGGGGTAGATGCCCTCTGGCAGTCGACCAGCGTTTGCTTTTGATGACAGCAAACCCTCAGATCTCATCCATCTGAGCTGAAAACAAGGGGCTGTGGTACCAGAATACTGGATTCCATCTTTTGCAATGCCTCTGTGTGCCGCATTCAGCAAACAAGAGCCAGACATCTGCTTCAAGCAAGAAACTTGATCTAGTGCCCCTCCTATGTGATGCAGGTAGTGCTTAATGAGGAAGACACTGTCTCAGCTCTCAAGAATCCCGTGTTCAGGAAAGACAATAGTATGTGCACAAATAGCACATAATTCCCAAAGAAGAGGGGGCTGTGGTATGTCATAAGAGAGATTCAGGCTTCCATTCGGTAGAGGAATGCACAGTCACACACACTTAGGAGGACTGGGACAGTTCTATGCAGGAAGTCAGATGAGCACTACCTCTTAAGAATATAGAATCTGTTGAGTCAATGTACCAGGTGAGGGACATGCTGTGAGACTCTACATCAAGAACAAAAGAAGACAACAAGTATGAAATCCCATGTATGCAGCTAGCTGACATCTAGTGCCCAGGGCTTTCTGCCCTTATGCATTACACCCATAGCAATAGTTGTTACAGAGAGAACAAAGTTGAGATGGTAACTTTCATTAAAATACAAGCAACTGACTAGATTTACATGTCACAAGATATCTGTGTCTGCTTTCTAGTAAGACCTTCTGCCATAGTGCTCGAAAATTCATCTCAGAGCTGGCTTGTCAGTCCATCTAGTATCCAGCTAAGCACCACTGAAGGGCAGGTGAGTTGCTTTCCAGGTGGCCCTGAGGCTTCCTATTGTGACAGAATAAAAATGCCAAGTAGGAGCTTTACACATGTAAACACAAGCCCAGATGCTTTCTTTAAAAGACAGAACCCGGCCCAACTCTCTGTTTCCTGCTGTTCCTGCTTGGGGCAGACAGGACTTTTCCTGTCTCCCTCTTCTGTCCTCTCTCTGCCTCTCTTCTCTTTCCTCCTCCCTTCCCTTTCTAATAAAACTTCTCACTTAAGCTCTGTCTGCCTGGCGTGTTTGTCCTCCGCCTCGGTCACCTTTGCCTGCCATGGAATCCGCCAAGGTTCCCCTCGAGCTTTATCATAGCGCACAACCAGCCATGACTCTAGTTCCAGGAGATCCAATGCATCTTCTGGCCTCTGCAAGCACCAGACGTACAGGTGGTGCACAGACACGCATGCAGACACTGTACTCATACACATAATATAACAAATAAATCTAAAAACTTATATTTAATTTTTAAAGGCATTAAGTGAGCTGGGGAGGAAACAGCAGAACAGTTAGGAGGTGTTGGCAATTATCTAGAAGGGAATTGGGGGTAGGAAGACCCAAGATGAGGGAAATGAGGAAGAGAAGTGCTCAAATTTTGTGTGTTTTGAAGGCAGTGTCAATGAATTCGTGTTTGGTATGGGAGACAGAACAACAGGAAAGAAATGGCAAAGCCTTTAGGGCAAGAAATTGGAAAGATGAATCTGCATTTCATTGAAATGGGACAAATATAGAATGATAAAATTTGGAAGGTTATAAAATAGACCAGTTACCTGAGATATTCTAAGTCTGACATTCAGGCTTTGATGGCTATCTACTATGAATGCCTGGAACTTGGGAACAGATATACTAAGATATACTTGGGGGAGTTAACTATACTTCTGATGAGTTCCTTTTGCTTGTTGTTTATTAGGTTTTGACTTTCTGAGACAGGGTCTTGCCATATAGGCCACGCTGACCTCTAACTGGCATTGATCTTACAGTTTGTGGCTCCTGCATATGGGACTGCAGGTGTGTGCCACCACAACTGGCTCTGGAGATCTTCGAGGGGGCAGTTGTCAAGAAGTGTAAAAGAATGAAGCTTTACCCTGTGTCCTAGTGAAAATTAGCCCTGCCCTCTTGTGTGTGTTTGTAGGTGACAAGAGGCTCCTAGTTTACAAACTATGAACTTTATTTATGCCAACAGCAGAAACCAGAGCACCCACATTTTCCTGCCCCACTTCCCAGCCTCAGTTCTCAGGCCAGTGTGAAGAGCATCAGAAGACACTTAACCACCCGAGAGGCTGCACGCAAAGCAACTCCAAGCTTAGCAAGACTGGATCTTTTGCAATAGCAAGCAGCATGCTGTCGTTTGCTCTGAGGTCATTATTTCCAGAAAAGGCTCCAAAGCCACAGAGAAACCCTGTCTCGAAAAAAAAAAGTTTTAACTGGTTGTGGTGACACATGCCTTTATCTCAGCTCTCAGGAAGCAGAGGCAGGCAGCTCTCTGAGTTCAAGGCCAATCTGGTCTACAGAGTGAGTTCCAGGACAGCAAGGATTACACAGAGAAACCCTGTCTTGAACATAAACAAACAAAAGAACTGATTGGGAATATCCAATATGTTTCTCTTATTGCTTGATGAATAAAACACTGTCTGACCGATAGAGGCAGGAAGATAGGTGGGACTAGGAGCCAAGGAGAATTCTGGGAAAGGTAGGCAGAGAGGCACTATGTAGATATCAAAGGAGTAATAGGTCCAGGCATCCTCCGGTAAGCCAAGACCACGTGGAAACACACAGATTTATAGAAATGGGTTAGTAATTAAGACAAAGCTAGCCAATAAGAAGTCCTGGCCATCGGCCAACAGCTTTATAATTAATATAACTATTTGTGTTCTTATTTGGGGATGAAGTGGTAGCAGGACCTGGTGGGACAAGAAAATTCCAGCAACAAATAACAATAGAGAGCTTCCATACAACAAAGGAGATAATCACCTAATGAAAAGGCCACAGATGGTAAAAGGAAAAAACCAACTCCCTCAAGCTGTCCTCTGGCCTCTACATGCACATAATCCACATACACAAAACAAATGTGATAACAAACATTTTCAAAAGAAAAATGAAGTCATGACATTTGTAGGAACATGGATAGAAATGGAAATGATTATAGTAAAATAAGTCAGACTCAGGATGACAAGCATTCTTTGATTGGCGGAGCCTATATTTGCATACATATATCATATTGTTATATAGTGTGTGTGTGTGTGCATGTGTGTGTATGTATGTGTGTGTGTGTGTTAAAAAAAAGAAATAAACAGGCGCTGTGGGGAACTGTCTCCCAACATTTTACCCTTTGAAAGCTTTAAGGGACATTTTGAGTTTCATAATGATGGGAAATGTTACTGCTGTTACACGGACCAAGGCTAGAGGTATTGAACATTCCATAATGTGTGAGACAGTATCAGGCAAAGGGAATCAATCTTTCATGCCCCACACAAGGTCTGAGTGTTCTGTTGGGGATTTGTTTAAATGAGAAGCAGAGGAAGAGCTAACACTGCTATAGCAGTTGTTTGACTGAGACATTTGTAGTTGTCACTATTATACTAATCCACAAGCACAAAATATATGGAGTTACAGGTAGTTGTGAGCTTCCCAACATGGGTGCTGGGACTCAAACTCAGGTCCTCTGCAAGAGCCACAAGCACTTTTGGCCACAGAGTCATCTCTACACCCACACTGCCCAGACCATTTAATTTTAAATGCCATGCCCCATTGTTCACAGTGCAGTTGGGTGTGTCTTTCTTAAGTGCACAGCCCACCGAGGCACCAAGAGGTGAGCACAGCATCTTTACCGTGCTTTTGTGAGCACTGCTATCTCAGTTTTCACAATGCCCTAGTGACTAAGAGTTAGCACTCGTTTTAAATCGATGGTGACTATGACATTCAAACCAGCTATGTTGCTTTCTGTGTACATAGTGAAAAAAGATTAGCAATTGGATTTCATGGTCCGAACTTGATAGCCAATTTTATGATGTCACCATGATAGAGAATGGGGCAGTGTTAGGGGGAAGATAGATTGCACACAGAAAGAGAAAATGAAAAGGTATCCCAAATTTGTACTCGTGCACTTAGAATTGGATGTTAAATAGTGGGGCATTTGAGGGAAAATGCAGTTATCTGCTACTGTGAACTGATAGACCCTTTAGAGGAAGCTATTCAGAATATTGAGGATGTCTGAAAGGACAGAAGGTCACCCTTAACAAACTTCAGTGTTCTTCAGTGCTATGAAACTCGGAGAGATAACCACATGACTCTTTAGACAGTGTTAACCAGTTAAGCCAACTGATTCATTTCCAAGATTAGGGGACTTGTGAGATGCATATTAATTGAAGAATAAAATTGAAATTTACAGCAGGAAGAGTTAGATATATACTGACAAAAGAATAAACTGACAAGCAGAACAAAATCTAAATATTACTAAAAGTTTGGAATTTTGTGTAGCTAATGACAGAACACCCCTATTCTGCTCTCGTCACTGCCGCTTTCCAGAGTCCATTCCATAGAATGGAGCAGGACAAGTCCAGGAGTTTAATGCTGTAGATAGCAGGTACAGTCTTAGTGAATGGGAACACTATTCCTACATAAAGGCTGGATTTGGAAGCTTGGAAGTGTGGGCCAGTCAGCATGAGAAAGACTAAACAAACCTATGTGCTCACAAAAGACAAGGAAGCTTCTCTCTGCTAGTTCAAGATAGAAAACAAAACAAGGGACTAGGTTGACAGCTCGGTTGGTAGTTTGTTTACCCAGAAGGCATGAAGCCCTGGGTTCCATGCCCAGCTCCACAAACAATCCGGCACAGTAACACACACACCTCTAATTCCAGCACTGCAGAGGTGGAGGCAGAAGTTCAGAGTCGTCCTTGGAGGCACAGCAAGATCAAAGAGGGGAAACAAGAAGCTAACAGAGCAGGCTTCTGTGAGAATCTGGGACTTCTCCAAACTCATGCTAGTCCAGTTCAGGCAGTGCACAACTCCCAACCGTGATCGATATTGATGTAAAATCTGACACAATAAAAAGCCTAATTGGTGGAATTTTGGGGTGCCTTGTGGAAATGGAGAAGCCTCCCAGAGGACAAAACATCCTCAGCTGCTGTGGTATCCTGATCAGCATCACAACTCCGACCTACTGAGTTCGTGAAGGCCACTGTAACAAAGTACAAAAGACAGAGTGACCTAAACAACAGGAAATGACTCTTAGCTCTAGGGGCAAAGATGAAGAGATCAAGGCATCAGCACCCTGACTCCTGAAGGTTACAGAAATATTACCCGGATTGTTTGTGTCCTGGCCCAGGTGTGCTGGATGTATGTCCATTTCTTCTCTTTTAATAAGGACACTCAAAATTGGATCAGGGACCCACCTTACCCCAATAGGACCTCAATTTAGATGATCCCATCTGTAGTAGTCTTTTTTTTTTCCAAATAAGATTATCCTCTGTAGTGCTGGAGACTTCAGTATATGAATATACAATTCACCGCCCCTCCTCCCTGCCCCCATGGCAGAGTGAATCCTCAAGGAGGGTTAGGTGGCATACACCCAAATGGGAAAGAAACTCCGCAGGCAAGAAAGGCAGCAATCTGAATAAGGTCAGTCTCTGACACTCGGGCTCAGGCTCAGTTTCCTAAGCTGTCGTGGAGAGGGAGCATCCTTCACTCGGTGCAATTGTTACAAAGATCAGATCTGACAAAATCCATGCCAGCACCTTGAAAACGGCGATTTACGGGATGCAAGATTTTAATTTTAAATTTAGTTCATCGAAAGTACTAATATCCGTTTACTTAGCACTATGATGACCCTATACATATTATGGTGAGGAAGAGCCTCACCAGGTCAGTCCTGTGATTTCCCTAGCTGGTGTTTGAATTCAGGGACAGGTATAAGAGGAAAATGCTGTCAGAGAAATTGTAGTTTGCTAAAGGGCCTCTGGATGAGGTCTTCCCCTATCATACATATGAGGAACATGAAGAAACATGCATCCATATAGAGCCAGCTTAGCATATGTAAGATAAAGATGTGAGACTGTGGTATCTACAAGTGTGACAGCCATCTTGAAACTCTGATGCTTGCTAATCTGAGGACAAAGGCCAGTATGAACCTCTGAGAGAAAACAGAAAATAACCAGGGTCCTAACCACTTCTCCCATCAGATTAGCCAGCTCAAGTGGTTTGTTCCCTCTGGAATTCCTGTTAGAGTAAGATTAATGTTTGTTTTTAAAAAAGTTTTCATGCCTTTAATCCCACCAGGAGGCAAAGCCAGGTGGATCTCTGAGGACACTCAAAACAGGTTCCAAGACAGCTGGGGCTATATAGAAAAACTCTGTCCCCAAGGAAAAAACAGGTTCCAAGACAGCCAGGGCTATATAGAAAAACTCTGTCTCAAGAAAAAAACAGGTTCCAAGACAGCCAGGGCTATATAGAAAAACTCTGTCTCCAAGAAAAAACAGGTTCTAAGACAGCTGGGGCTATATAGAAAAACTCTGTCCCAAGAAAAAAAACAGGTTCCAAGACAGCCAGGGCTATATAGAAAAACTATGTCTCAAGAAAAAAACAGGTTCCAAGACAGCCAGGGCTATATAGAAAAACTCTGTCCCAAGAAAACAACAACAACAACAACAACAAAACTTCAGTGAAATCAGATTTCCTATTATTTATAGCCCAAATCATCCACAATGAATAATCTCATTGATTTGTATGGAACAAATGAAGCATTTCCTGTAAAGTGTTTAGCTTTGTGAAATGTTAAAATCATTAATAAAACACTTTATTTTGGAATTTTTCACTGCTTCTTTACTAATAAGTATCAGACTGTCCAAAAAATATGCATCAGAACACTTGGCCAGAACATACTCAGTTTCCATGCACTATGGTGGGTTTCTTTTTTAGTTTTATGAAGAAAAGTAATAGATTTGCTCACAAGACAGTTAACAACAAACCTATCATTGGCCAATAGACTATCCCACCCCACAGAGGACCATGATGGACACCCCACTGCACACATTACCCTTGTGACATGGATAGAGATCACATCCCCAAGGAGAATGTTTCAATTTTGGCACTGATAAATGAATTCAAAGGAAATATAAAAAATGGCAGGCCTTTTCTAAATTGTCTAGGTGATGCCAAAACTCTAGGCTCTGGGGCCTGGAAGGGTCCCAAGGGCCCAGGCAAACATCCCTTTCCCATGTTTTTTCATTCTTTTACACTTCTCTGGGGCCAGCCTTCCCTTAGGGTCTTCTCCCCGTAGGCTTTTTTGGATTGCCTGGAATGCACGTCGATCCTGCACCCACATCTTACCACATCTTCAGAGCTGCTGCCAGAGACCAGATAGCCTGGCATGAGATCTGAGACTCAGTACCTTGGCTGATTTCGAATATTAGTCCCTTATCCCTGAAGGGTCACCGAGGGTGAGGACCTGGGAGGCCTCTCCTTGTCCACACCCTAGTGGGCAACTAGAGAGGAAGTCGGGTGACAAGGTCTGGAGGGACTTAACACACAGGTCAGTGCCAAGGATATATGGGCGGGTTGGGCAGGGCTGTCTATGCCAGAGAGCGACTGGGAGCTCTTGAAAGACTTTTGTCCCATTCTGCCAACATGACCTGTTGCCCCTGTACCATCCCCAACAACCCTAACTGCTCCCCACTTACCAGATACCCATTAAGATCATCCTGAGTCCTACCATCAGCGTTAATCACTCTTGTATGTTCTGAATGTACCACCACCATAAAATCTAAATCAAGACTAATTTAACTCAGTGTAAACCAATGCTTTTCAAATTTGTTACATACCTGAATCAACTAGAGAACTTGGTCAAACATAGGTTTGGAGTCAGTTAAGTCTGCAATTCTACATATCCCACACACCCTGGGTAATACCGACACTGGAGGCCTATGGACCTCTTTGCCTGGTGAGATTACAGTTTTTGAGTTCCTTTAAAGGCAAGTGGAACATCTTCTGTGTCTACTACCAGCTTTCAACATAGTGCTGGCCAATGGCAGGTGACTCGCCCATCTTTGCTGAGTTGCAGTGTCCCTTTTAAAAGAAAATATATTATTTGAACAGCATCAGCGTGTTCCTACACTGAGTCGGCAGAAAGTCAGACTGAAGGCTGGTTTGGGTTCTCAAGAGCAACATAAATTTTAAGCAAAATCAGCACAGTTGCTTGACAGATCCAGAAACCCTACAGCATTACTCTATTTATGTCCCACAGGGACTGGCTGTAAGCAGTAAGGATGCTTTTCCAGTGGTTGAATACTCCTGACTGCTTAGGAGAATTCCTGTCGCCTATACCCATACACTTTTTTTCCTTCTCCTCAAATCCTGGGTCAAGGTTACTACCATTAAATACAACATATAGGAGGCCGCTGGTTTGGACTGAGTCAGTACACCAGGCCCAACAGACCAAACAGAAATGGAGTCAACTGATACTGAAGTTCCATGCCATCAAGCTGTCTGATATCCCAAGAGATCTGGAGAAATAACTGCCAAACGTTACCAATTTAAGCCAACATGATAATGGATCTTTTTCTCTCTGAAGTTTACAAAGTGACTATGCAATAACTAATCCCATTTTTGTTCTATTTCTGCTGTTCTCAGCCCTTTCATCTGCTTCGTTCACCAGCATACCCATTCCACTTTATAGAATGAGATGTTCCCAGATTCTAGACTCAACAAAAGCTGGCTGAGACGTCTAAATTCATTTTAACTTTGTCCTTTTGATTGCAGGGATAATTTAAATAGTCCCATCCGTCTATGCTGCCTTGGAATACAAATAAGTGGATGCCCCCACGGAAGGGCTACAGCAGATGAAAGACAGCTTGGCACATCGTCTCTTCTGTGAAAAAGAGTGTACTTCTGTGGTACAGAACTTATTTTTTCCCGAATAAAGCATCTCTGCTTAGGCAGCACTAGGCAAAGTCAGATAAGTTCTTGCTGTTTAAGGATCAGGGTTCCTGGACGGCCGCTAGCCAGCTTCCCACCGGTTTCCGTATGCACGCGTCTTGTCTGTCTTTATACCCGCACTACAAGGTACTTTACGGTAGGGGCCACGTGTTCCCACCTGACGAGTTACTTACATCATTCATGAGCACCTCCAGACGTAGATTCTAAAGAGCCCAAGAGGATGCTCACACACAGTGTGAAATGGTGAGACAAAGGCACTGATGCAGACACCTATAATCTGCACAGGGAAGCACGCTGTCCGGCTGGGAGGAGGTGGAGCTTAAGCTGAGTCTTGAAGGACAAATGAGGAAGAGGAGCTTCCCAAATGCAGAATGAATTAGGGACAGAAATAAACAAGCCGACCTCACGCTTCAGACACACGTGGAAAGAGACAGGAAATGAGACCCAGTCAAAGCCTCCTGGGCCTTGAAGGTTACTCAGGAGTGGATCTTACCTGTGAAGCCATAGGATGCTACTGGAGAATCCAAATCAGCTGCTGGCATGATTAGCTTTCTTTCCATGAAGCTTACCTGGCTGCAGCAAGAGGTAAGAATAAAGGAGGCTTGAATCTGGTTGGGAGATATTTTAACAACAGAGTCATTGATGCCTAAACAAGGGAAGTAAGTGAGGATGAAGCAGAAGAAACTGAACAGAGTTATTTGGAAAGGAAAACATGTTGATTAATAGACTGTGAGGAGCTGGGCAAGATGGCGTCTGCCGGCAAATACTGGACATGGGTGTCCAAAGCAGGTCCATTAAGAGTTCAAGGCCAGTCTGGGCTGAGCATCAAACCGAAGTGGAAAAAAAAACATAAAAAAAAAAGTGACTAGTAAGCCGCCAACACTTTCATCAAATCAACATTGGCTAAAGTGATCCCGTTCAAGGAACAGAAGGCATCAAATTCTCGGGCTGGGCATGTAACTCAGCAGTAGAGCACTTAGCATGTGATAAGCACAAGGGTGAGGGGTGAGAAAGAGGAAAATTCCATTTATCATGGTTCTTTCTCAAATGAGTTGTATATGGATGGATAAAAGGGAATAAAACAGAGAAAGACTATTGGAAGTGACATAGTAACAGCTCATGCCCTAGAACAAACACATTTTGATATTCTGAAGTTCTCTTTCTTCTCTCTTGCTCTAGACTTACTAGATATCAACATTTGCTTGCATATATAACACTACTTACTTTTCTAATTCTTGAAAGAAATTGAATAGATATAAAATAACATTTCTAGAATGCATATAAACTATACAGTTGTGACCCAGCCCTGTTTCTGCCTCCTGAGTGCTGATATTAAAGGCCTGCACCACCAGTGCATGGCTAAAATGGAAGATTCTTAATAGCAACAAAATATGGTTTGTCAACAGACAAACAAAAGGGAATCCTGTGGGGTCTTTGTGTAACACAATGAAACATACCCTGCATTTGGTTGTCTGTCATGAAGGGTAACATGACCACCAAATTCTCAATAAATGTTAACTTTATTAAAGTATTTCACAGCAAATTATTATACACTAATAACACTAAGTTATTAGCTTAAAGGATTTCGAGCATGCTAGGCAGGCACTATGTCCACTGAGTGACAACTCCCAGCCTTTAATAAGGAACCACGAGGAACATATACTGTATTGCATGTTTTCTCTGAGCTCTTTATAGTCCGTGAGTTTAGAGATATCATGATCAGAAGTTTGTGTCCCTTAAAATTCATGTGTTGCAAGAGAGCCTGTCAACAGCCTGTCACAGAAGAGGGAGGACTCAGGAGGCTCCACCCCTCCCTCAAGATTTATGTGGGTTATAGGTTAATGATGGAGGAATAGACCTTTTCTTCAATGTGATAGCCACTGATTGGTGCCCAGGCTCCTGTGGAACAATTCCCACATGCCTATAAACAATGCTAATGAGACTCATTGGATCGCACACACACACACACACACACACACACAAAGACGTGAAAGGAGAAATGAGGCTAGCTAGAAAAGGGAGATTGGCTCTAGTGGGAGGAAGTCAGAAGAGAATAATGGGGTTAACATGATTGGAAAATGTTATGTATGTGTGAAGATGTTATAATGAAATCCATTACTATGTGCAACTTTTGTGATAATAAAATATTTTCATGCTTTAATACAAGATGATGGTACTAGGAAGTGAGGCCTCTGGGGAGGTAATTAGGTCACAAGGGCAAAACCTTTATAAACGGCGTAGGCACCCCAACTGAAGAGACCCTAGAGAACAGGCTTGATGCTTGGAAACTGTGAGAACACAGTGAGAACTTGTTTGTGGGAAAGCATGCCCCATCAGACACTGATTCTTCTAGCGTCTTCATTTTGAACATCCAGCTTCCAGAAGTGAGATATGTGGTCAATGACTGATACTATTCATAGTATTTTGCATCCTGAATGGACCAAGACAAGACAAAAATGAGGAAGGTAGCCAAGAGACTGAGGAACAAGTGGGCAGAGAGACAGCAGGCCCGGGTCATGGGATGTGATAACATCTGATAGCCAAGCATTGTGATGGAGAAATGCTGATGTCATTGTCAGTGGTTAGTTGGTTATCAATGAACCAGAGCAGAAGACCATAACGGAAACCATGACACCCACCCCACCCTAAGTTTGGGTTTCCTCCAAAACCATTTCCCTCCTTCAAATGGATACAGTGGGATGGGTAGCAGTTATAAGTAATCTTCAGGAGGCTCCCTCCATGTCCCTGAGAGAATGGCCAATTGCTTTTGCTTCTGCCTTTGATCAAACATTGGAATCCATGGGAGGGTTTGAGGGTCATCTGTACCCTGGCCTGTCCTTATTCCTCTATGGACTTTATCATGCAGGACTTCTCTCCAGGGCTGTGATCTGCAACTCCCTTGTCCAATATCCATCGCACCCTCCTTGCAACAAAGGAAGATGGGCAAGGTTACGGCAAATGTATTACATCGGCTTCCTGAAAATACTGAGTTCTTGCATTTTAGTAGTGCAAGAGTTGCATAACATTCATTGGCAGTTGGTACTCATCAGCAAGATGTATCATCAGAGAAACTTCATGTATCGCAAACAGTGGCAGCATCTCACTCTCTACCTGTCCTTCTTTCTGAATGGGTGTGTCGACGTGGTCAGCCAGAACCTGCTGCCCAAGAGGTGCATAGTTCTGGAGCAAGGCGCCCAAGCATTGAGCATGTGTCTCCTTTTGCCCCTGATGGTGTCTCATATGCAGGACACGGAAGGAGTGGAGCTGCAGATTCACATGCTGCTCATCCAGGTCCTATTCCTGCTGACCCTAGTGCTGATTGTGGAGCTGTGGGCTCCCAATGAACTGCTGCTCCGGATGCTGAAGGCCTTTTTGTACCTTGTCACCGGCTCCTGGCTGATGCAGATTGGCTTCATGCTGTACAGACCAATCTCTGGCTATAAATGGATGGACGATGACAAAAATGACATAGCGTTTGCCACCACTTTCTTCTGCTGGCATGTGGCCTTCAATGCCTTCTTGATGATCTGGATCTATGGCTTCTCCAAGCTGTGGTATTGTTACCATGTTACTAATGCCTGAACCTGGACTTGCCCTTGTGGGTTCCTGTTGCCTGCAACGCTTCTAAGACATCTGGATGAGAAGTGGTGAGAGGCAAGCTGCCAACAGGAGGTCCCACCTCGAGACAGTAGACTGTGGTGGCTTGGGTGTACCTTCTCTCCTCTATGGCTTCTCTTCATTTAACTTGCGGTAGGGTGCAAAGGAAGATGAACAAAACAAGAAAGGCACACCACTATGACCTTCACTCCTAGTGCCCTACATTCCTCCCCACCCCACTTCCAACCACAGCGCCTGCCTCCCCTGCACCTCTTTGCACCCCACTCTGCATGCCTCAGTCCCCCCCATTTCATAACAAATGTATGAAATCCTGCCTTTGGAACTTTTGATAAATATCTTTACTTTATCTCATAGAGTATTAACCAGAAGTCACATTTAGCACATCCAAATTCAGCCATCATACTAACCGTCTCCATCATTTCTTGGCCTGGACTTCCGTGATGCTCATTCCTAATCCAGGCTGTCATTTTGACTGTGTGAAGCTCAGAACTGGTCCTGTTTCTTTCCTGTGGCCACTTTGTGATTTGTGTGACTGGAAGGAAGTCAGACCCTTCCACTGCAGGGTCTGGCAGAACACAGTGACCCCCAACACATGGGAGAAGGCCACAGGGGCCTCCCCAAGCATGATCAAGTTCTCCTCAGCATCCCCTCCCATTGCTCTGGACTCATCTCCATCCCTTTCCAAATAGTTGTCTTGCCTGGCCCCAAAGACCTGTAGTTCCCATGAATAATAAAGTCTAATGGCTTGCTTGTTCTGCCTCGCAACAATTCTGTCGGTGAATGTTATTCAAAGTGGTAAGGCAGCTAAATGCTGTATTCCATAGTGCTACATCTGGATGCCAAAGGAGTAGATATGGGGCTTTGCTAAAGTGCAGGAGAGCCTATGGTATGAAGAATGCCCCTCACTCCAAATGGAGACTAAAATACCTAGTTAAGACAAAGTGGGCTTGGAGCAAGGCATTCTCCAAGTCGTTCTCCTTATCGATCTGTCTGTCTATTATTTCTGTTTATTATTCTAGTTTCTATGAGAACTCGATGTGTCCTCTGTTTCTGACCCATTCTTTCTTGTTTGGAAGTCAAGGTGTGTCTGGAGTAAGTAAATTGCTATCGGGTGCTCAGAAACCCTCCTCCTTCTGTTGTGGTGTTGGGGCCTGTGAGACTTCCGAGCCATTGCCAAGAAGTGAGGTGATTTCCAGAACACCTTAGACTTCTATCACGTGGCCAGCAATCCACAGTGGCTTCTCCTGCATCAGTAGGACCATTAGGCTGAAATGTTCCTCTCCACTGGAGGAGAGGGGCCGTGGTGTGGAAGTGGGGGATACTGTTGGAAACTCAGTCTCCACACTTCCTCCTCGTCCTGGGTCATGGGAACATTGCAGTGTCCTAAGAAGGTTCTGCCTTTCCCAACTGTTTCTCCTCCACGCCATGGAAGTCTTTCCAAGCTTTTCTTCAGTCTTTGAGCCTTGTGCTTCCTCTCGTGTCTTGAGTTTGAGGTGCGAAATTCAGAACCCACTTTTCTTGCACACATTTCCCTATGGATGCAGCACAACTCTTATTTCTGCTCATTCAGACCTTGCCGCTTTTTGTCAGTGTGTTTTGGAGCCAGACATGGGGTACATCCATGTAATTCCAGTGCTTAGGAGGCAGAGGCGGGACGTTTCCATGATCGAAGGCAGCCTGGACTACACTGCTGGGCATGGAGGTACAGCCCTATAATCTTTTTTTTTTTTTTTTTTTTTTTTTTTTTTGGTTTTTACGAGACAGGGTTTATCTCTATTGTTTTAGAGGCTGTCAGTCCAGCCTGGCCTCGAACTCACAGAGATCCGCCTGCCTCTGCCTCCCGAGTGCTGGGATTAAAGGCGTGCGCCTCCACCACCCGGCTCACAGCCCTATAATCTTAGGACTGGGGAGTGAATGAAAGAGAAGCAGATCAAGGGCAACCAGGACACATGAAACACAGTCCCAAAGCAAATGACAGTTTGAGGTACACAATGAGCTCTATTTTAAAAAGGGGGGATTGGAGCTAAAGGTATAGCTCAGTGATAGAGCTACAAGGCCCTGGGTTCAAACTCTAGTACTACACAAAGGCATTTTGGATTATTTTCATTTAAAATTAGCCCTTTTCACCGTAATTGTAGTTTGATCTCAACACATGCACACACACATACACAGATGCACACACTCACACAGATGCATACACACACACACACACACACTTTCTCATACACACACACACTCTCTCTCTCCCTTCCTCTGTCTCTGTCTCTCCCTCTCTCTCTCACACACACACACACTCTTTCTCTCTTCCCCCCCCTCTCTCTCACACACACACACCCCTCATGAACTGAATCCTGTGCTTACTCGTGTCTCTGAGATATTCTAAGATGGTATCTTTGTCTGAACAGGGGGGGCAAAGTCTTACGTGAGAGTTGAGAAGCAAGGCCTAAATATTACTATTTCAAATACCACCTCCCTGCTAAGATGAAGAAGATGCCAAAACCAGTCCGGGCTTAGACTTGTCCAACGTTGAATATTTGGAAATTCCGATGAATACCGAGGAGCCCATCTCTTGTGGCAGATCACTGCTTCCAGATACTGTTGAGTCTCTTAACACATAACTTTTAGGTAAGGTTATAAATGTCAAAGTCACAAAGAATTTAGTTGGAACCTGATAGAGTGGTGGGATAAATAGGCGGCTTGCTGCCTGAATGACAAGAATCCTTCTTTCTTTTAAAATTTTTAAATTTTGTATAAATGTGTCGTGTGCATGTAAATGCAGGTGCCGGAGTTGATTAGAGGCCCCTGGAGTTGTGAGCCATCTGATGTAGGTGCAGAATACTGCACTTGAGTCCTTTGGAAGAACACTAGATGCCCTAACCATAGATCAACCTCTTCAGTCCTGACAAGGATCTTTCTCTACTCCTCTTGTCACGGATACTAAGAGCACTAATGAATCCTAATCAATGCTGAAAGCAAAACCCTAAATTACAGGTTTCAAGATAATGGGGTAATGTTTCTCATGCTCCACCAGAGGGCAACATCTTCACATGAGCTGGAAAGGTACTTGCTTTCCAATTGGTATTCAAATACCTAACAGTGAGGTGGTAGGGGGGTGGGGGGTGAGGGGGTGGGGGGTTGCTGTCTCTGACTCTTTTGCCTGCTTTTGGGACCCTTCTCCTCCTAGTGGGTTGCTTCATCCAGCCTTTTTTTTCTTTTTTATTATTTATTTTTAAATTTAAATTAGAACAAGGTTGCTTCACATGTCAATTCCAGGTCCCTCTCCCTTTCCCTCCCCTCCTCGCATGCCCTCCCACCAAACCCCCCAATATCCCCCCATTTCCCCAAGGAGGGTGAGGCCCTCCATGGGGGTGTCCATAGTCTGTCATTTCATCCAGGGCAGGGCCTAGACCCTCCCCCAAGAGTTCAGGGTGAGAGTGTATCTCACATTGTTGGATGGGAGCCCAAAGTCCATTTGTATACCTGGGATAAATACTGATCTACTGCCCAAGGCTCAATAGATTAATAGGAGGGGATATGCCTAGTTTTATTATAACTTGACATGCAAAGCTTGGTTAGTAAACCTGGGAGGCCTGCCCTTTTCTGAAGGAACAGGAGGAGGAGTGGATCTGCAAGAGAGTGGGGCTGCAGTCTGGATGAAATATATGAGAGAAGAATTAAATAAACAAACAAATAAATAAACAAACGAGCCAGGGAGATACTGGGAAAAATACATGAAAACATGCGGAAACATGGTGTTGATCTGTTTCATGATAGATGTGTGAACACAAATAATCACAGAATTCAAGAGATTGTGTGTGTGTGTGTGAGAGAGAGAGAGAGAGGCATGATGGGGTTGTCTTTGGGTATATGTTTATCTTATTGGTTGATGAATAAAACACTGTTGGCCAATAGGGCAGCAAGATAGGTGTGTCTAGGAGATGAGGAGGATTCTGGGAAACAAAGGCAGAATCAGTTACCATATAGGCTATCAGAGGAGTAACACTATGCCGGGCATTACTTGGCAATACATAGATTGATAGAAATGGGTTAATAATTAAGACAGAGCCAGCAAATATGAAGCCCACGCCAATGGTCAACTGTATTATACCTAATATACCATTCGTGTGCTTCTTTGGGCTTTGGGGCAAGGTGGCTGCTGAACCAGGCAGGAAATTCTGTAACAGAGAGAAAGAGAGAGAGAGAGAGAGAGAGAGAGAGAGAGAGAGAGAGAGAGAGAGAGAGAGAGAGAGAGAGAGAGAGAGAGAGAGAGAAACAGAAACCTTTTGGTCATTTAGTCTCCGAAAGTCCCTTCTAATTCAGTGAGTTTTTAGGAACTTTTATGCTATGGATGTCAGAAAGAATCACCTATTTCCTCTTATCTCAAGCAGTGAGGGTTTAGACAAGGATGCGGCACCCATGCCACAAGAAAGTCAAGGTATCAGGAAAAGAAAGACCAGATGTCCAGCTGTTTGTTCTAAGAGAATGCATGTGCTGCCTTTATTGCCAGGTGTGTGTGTGTGTGTGTGTGTGTGTGTGTGTGTGTGTGTGTGTGTGTGTGTGTGTGTCTTTATTGCAAGTGCTAAGAGGTCTCACTCTTATAGGAGGGAGCAGTCTTTTTTTTTTTTTTGGTTTTTATGAGACAGGGTTTATCTGTATTGTTTTGGAGGCTGTTGGTCCAGCCCTGCCTCGAACTCACAGAGATCCACCTGCCTCTGCCTCCTGAGTGCTGGGATTAAAGGCATGCGCCACCACCGCCCGGCGGGAGCAGTCTTATGTATACAGGCTTGGCTTACAGCACAGTGGAAAAACCCCAGGTGGGAGAGAGCATGTTTTCCTCCTGCTAGATGTTGATGTCAGTGGGGCAACGCAAGGCAGTAAGCCAGGACTAGGAAACAGGATACACCTGTGTCTATCAGCTGACAAACAACTCAGAGACCTTGTAGGGGCTAGGCCCCAACACAAGGATATCTGTCCTAAACCCAGAAACCCCTGGATTAGAGAGGAGACACCAAGGGTGGCTCCATTAACAATGGATGCTCAATGGTAATGAGCTAGCAGTAGGAGCAGTCAGGGGATATGCTGGGAGAACATGCAGTAATTGAAAATTGACTTTGATTTCTGTGGAAAGGTAGAGCAAACTTCCAAAACCCAAGATCATATGATGTAGTAAGAAACAGCTATGCAGTGTAGGTCCGAGAATGATCCAAGAAAGTATTATTTTAGTGATGACAGGTCATGGAGTTTCCTTGGGGCGGATAGCTCTGTGATGAGAAGTATTTTTGACTGTTCTTTTCACTGATGCATCCAAAACATGTCAGAAATTTTCTGTCAGATGGAGTGTTCAATGAAGGGACCAGCCCCCCAACCCCCTTGCCTTAGCAGCCAAGACAGGCTGCAGAAAAGACATGTAGGCCTCTGACTCAGGACATGTCTGACCTTTCTGGGCCTGCCCTAGTCACTAGGAAGTCAGACACCATCCTGGTAGCAAGGAACCAATCAGAAGTTAGCTGGTGAGACGCTGGACATGCTTTATGGCACAAGGGGCACAACAGTGATGTGCAGAGCATAGCAACCGCCCTGGGAGGGCCTATAGGCCATAACAACCAGTTGACCAATCAACACAGGACAGGTCATCCGAGTCTGGAAGTGCACCAGTCCTGAGACTGTTGCATACCCCTAGACACTCCCCTTACACTGCTCCATAAGTTCCCTGCCTTGTGGTTTCTCGGGGCCTTTCTTCCGCCATCTGCTACAATGGAACTGAGGAAGGGCCCGAGTTAATAGTTAGCTCATTAAACAACAACAATAAAAGACTCTTTGCTTTTGCATCAGAATGGGTCTCTTGGTGATTTTGGGGTTCAGAATCTGGGCACAACACTCAATAAACACATGTTGAATGGCTGAACTGACAGACAAAAAGCTAACATGAGACACCCTAGAGGAGGGCCAGAATCAGGACCAGAATTCGGGAAATCATTGTGTGTGAGACCTGGTACAAACTAATGCTTCGCAAATAGAAGAGCTGCAATGTGAACTCAGCTTTCTAACTTATAAACCATTATTTCCCATATTTGTTTGATGACAATAATTATCCAGGGTACTTGTAAATAATACAGACTCCTGGGTCTCATTCCAACCCTTATAATCAAAATTACCTGGGAAATTCCTGGTGATGATGAATGAGAACAGGCAGGAGAAACGGGACAGGTAGGACAGGGATCCTGAAGCAACAGTTCTAGGAAAGTCCTTGCTGGAGGCCAGGGTTGCTGGCAGAGGGCTCTGGTTCCACACTCCTTGAGATCTCTTCCCCAAATTAAGCATTTCTGCTTAGAGACTAAATGTGAGGGCAGACTGAACCACAGCCTAGACCCCCATCCCTCTGGTGAGCAGCTTTAGAATCAGGTTTTCATGGAGAAAATGGATTATAGTCATTCCCTAACTTCAGCCTATCTTGTAAATGATTTTAGGATTGTCTTTTCAGAACTGGAAATATTACTGTAGCCTTGATCAAGGGCTCTGTTGAGATCATTAAAGAAAAGCTACTGATTCAGGTCAAAAGGAACCCAAGTTCTATCTTTGACTCTGGGTAGACTCCTAATACCCCTAGAATTAATAAAGCTGCAATTGTCAATCACCCCTCAGGAAGGCCGATTCTCCTTAAACACTTCTAAAGAGATGGGAGGAAGTTATTCCTACTAGATGCTGGTTTTAATGTAATGATGGCTTTTTCCTTCCCAGAAAGCAGGCATCTAGTAGTTGTGTAATTTTTTTCTTCTTTTCTTCCTTTTTTCTTCTTCTTCCTCTTCCTCCTTCTTCCTCCTCTCTTGTTTTCCTTTTCTGTCCCTTTACTTCGGATGCTAACCAAAGAACCCAAGAATGCATTCTTTGGTTCTTTGGTCTTTCTCTGTCTCTCTCTGGAGCTACCTCCCATGTGCTGTGTGGCTGTTTGCTGAACCTCCAAGCCTACCTCAAAAAGCCATGGCTTTCTCTCCTCTTCTCCATCTCCTTCCTCCAGGCAGATGCTGAGATTTCTAGTTTGCCTGAACTGTGCTTTCTCTTTTAAACATGAGTAAACATTGTCCCTGAGCTTCCTTCTGTGTCTGTTCTTAAGTTCTTTTATTGATGAAATTAAGAACCTTGAGAGGGGAACCCCAATTTCCCTGGCAACGTGTGGTATCTCAGGGGCTCCATAAATTTTCTAGCAGCAGTAATTTACCTTTACCCTGAGGTCTGCACCCGAGACCAGTCAAATGGAATGGAATCGGGACGGAACACTGTGAAGGGCTCACTGTGTGTTCACATTCTGTTTCTAACCTGTCCGTGGCAGGAAGAGCATGGCAACATGAGCAACGCTGGTAAGTCTCTGACAGGAGGGCCTTGAGCCCTCACGTCAGTGAGCTGTTCAGGGATACCTCCCATGACTTTGATGTCATTCTTTGTTTTCCTTTTCTCTCTCCTTTCCCCACTCCTGTCATCACAGGGATGGGACAGGAAGGCATTGATCATAAGACAAAGCGACAGGGAGGAGGTCAAATTAGGTCCAGTCATCATGTGCCTTACCTCCTCCAGGAAGAAGGCTCATGTGGGGTTCAGAGTTGTCCAGGGATTTCTTTTGTTGTCAGGTTTATATTGCTGTGGTGTGGGACGAGGACAGTTAGAGGCAGAACCAGGTGTGTGGGGGGGTAGAAAACAGGAGTGTAAAAATGTCAGAGTTAGGAAGAGGCTGTCCTGCCTATGACAGTTGTAGAGAGAAGCCTTTTCCTTGTCAGCCGCTTGGTTTTTCCCCACCAGTCGCCTGGGCTGTGTCGCATTGTAGTCCCCAAATAGCACACAAGACGCTGTATTAATTATGAAGCTGTTGGCCTTGCTTGTTTCTTACTGGCTAGCTCTGACTTAACTATTTAACCTATCTAAGTATTTCTCTTACCGGACGGACATCTTACTTCTCTGGTGGGCTACATGATGACTCCCTGTGATTCTCCTACCCAGAGTCCTCCTGGACTCCTAGTCCCACCCATCTTGCTTCCCTATTAGCCAACAATGCTTTATTGACATATACACAGGACTTCCACATCAGACAGTGAATGGGAAACTTCAGCTAAGCCTCATTTTCCATGCCATTCACGTCCAATAAATATCTGCTTAATTAGTAAGCAATGATTAGTATGAACAATTGAAAAACAGAAGAACCAAAAACTTTATTAGTTTTTATTAGGGCACATGTGTGGAAGTCAGAGACAACTTCTGGGAGCTGGTACTAGCCTTTTATCTTGGGGCAGCATCTCTCTAGTTTCTGGGGATTTCAGGAACTCTGGGAGTGTTCTTGTCTCTTCCTTCCATTTTTCTCTAGATGCTCTGGGTCCTAGATGGATGTTTCTGTATTCAGTTTTTATGCAGATTCTGGGGATTGCACTTGGGTTTCCAGGTTTACGAGGAACTTTTACCAGATGAGCCATTTTCCCAGCCCAAACCAGTGAATTGAAAACCGTCTCTTGTGGGGGAAAACATTCATGGGGCTAGAGAGATGTCTCTGCAGTTCAGAACATATTCTGGTCTCAAGTTCCCAGCACCCATGTCACACAGCTCACAGAGGCCTGTAACCCTGGTGTCAGGGGACCTGGCTCTCTCTGCAAGTTTCCATGAACACAGACATATAATAGCAATTATTTAATATTTTTAATATTCATATGTCTGTGGCAGATGTTAGGTAAACAAGTACTTCTCATGTTTTAGGGGTAGAGGATGAAAAGACGCAATCCCCTTTGCCCTAGAGCTCCATGGAGTGAAGAAGCTGCATATATCAATGGTGGGAAACATCGTTGCCTGTACTAAGGGAAAGCATATGGATAGTACAGGGACGGAGAGAGCCTCTGTACCACTGTTGTAGGTTCTGGAGGAGGAGAAGGCAGCTCTTGCTGATGGCTAGTGATTTGTGAGGCCATTTGAGTAGAGAGGATGTTTGGGCAATGAGAATCTGGACCAAAGTCAAGGGGCTTGAAGTGAGTCTGCAGCACACTCAGGAAGCACCGGTAACTTGGTTTGCGCTTATAAAAGGGGTGGGCCTGGTGGAAAGGGGTGGGAGACGCAGCAGGTAAAATGCAACCTGTGAGACCACGCTACGGGGTTGGTACTTCTTCTTGTGGGACACTGAGGAGTTGGTGAGGGCTCTAACAACACTAACACACTCTGGTGACTGTGAGAGCACGTCTGGGGGGAAGACTCTGGAAGCAGCGAGATCATTTAGTAAACCAGTGTAGTTGTTAGAAGAGAGATGTTGGGGTCTAAAATGAATGAAGTACTTTGTGTGGATGGGGAAGAGGGAGAAGGAGCCCGAAATCTGCAAGACAGGAGAAGTCACATAATGTGGACTACTATTGCGTGTGGAGGGCAGGGAAAAGACAGATGAGTCAGAGACAGAGACACAGAGAGAAAGAGACAGAGACACATAGAGAAGAGAATGTTTCCCGAATTAGATGATTAACTAAACTAGATAACTAGTAGGGCTGGAGTTATAGCTCAACTGATGGAATAGGCATGAAGCCCTGAGCCCAAGTCCCAGCAGCATACAGGGGCACACACACCCCAGTGGATGGCCCCACACTCATGCACATCTGGAAAGCACTAATTAGACTCAGGGAATTCTTAAGAACAACAAAAAGGGAAACATGAAGTTGGGAGTTGGGGAAGGGTCCTAGGGAAGTTGGAGGGAGGTAGCAGTAGATGGATATGTTAAAATACATTGTGAAAATTATGAAGTCTCTAAAATATAAAAGTATTATTTAAAATTAATTAAGAAATAAGCGAGCATCCTGGCACAAGCCTATAATCCCAGCACTAGAGAGGTGGAGGCTGGAGGACCAGAATTCAAGGTCATCCTCAGGCTACAGTATAAACTTTAGACCACCTTGGGCTACATGAGCTTCTGCAGGAGAAGAGGAGGAGGAAGAAGAAGGAAGAAGTCAGAGGAGGAAGAAGAAATAAATAAGACAAAATGAAGAATGAGAAAGAAAAAAGGAAGAAAAGATAAGAAAAAAGAAAAGGGAGGTGCCATGTCTGATAACAGACCCCGGGAAGATCTGTGTGTCATTTATTAAACAAACCAGGAGTTCTCAGGAAAAGCAGAGAGGGCCTCATGGGTGATCCAAGCAAACACTCTATGGGTGATTCAGGCAAACACTCAGAGTGATCCAGGAAAACATCTATAGGTGATCCAGGCAAATACTCTATGGGTGATAAAGGCAAACACTCTATGGGTGATACAGGCAAACACTCTGAGTGATACAGGCAAACTCTGAGTGATACAGGCAAACTCTGAGTGATACAGGCAAACACTCTGAGTGATACAGGCAAACTCTGAGTGATACAGGCAAACACTCTATGGGTGATACAGGCAAACACTCTGAGTGATACAGGCAAACTCTGAGTGATTCAGGCAAACACTCTGAGTGATACAGGCAAACTCTGAGTGATACAGGCAAACACTCTGAGTGATACAGGCAAACACTCTGAGTGATACAGGCAAACACTCTATGGGTGATACAGGCAAACACTCTGAGTGATACAGGCAAACACTCTATGGGTGATACAGGCAAACACTCTGAGTGATACAGGCAAACACTCTGAGTGATACAGGCAAACACTCTATGGGTGATACAGGCAAACTCTGAGTGATACAGGCAAACTCTGAGTGATACAAGCAAACTCTGAGTGATACAGGCAAACTCTCTGAGTGATACAGGCAAACTCTGAGTGATACAGGCAAACACTCTATGGGTGATACAGGCAAACACTCTATGGGTGATACAGGCAAGCACTTGGGAAATGTACACTGTTCATGAAGAATGTTTTCTCTAGTATAGAAGACGAGGGTCAATGCCAGCTCTGCTGCATACAGCCATGTTTGATTGAGTTTCTATTTCTGTTATTCAAAGACAAGCATTTCTTCATCAATCATGAGGGATAATACCAGAGGCTATTGCTCAGTTGACTTTTTATTTATTTATTAAATTTATATCTTGTTTTTTCAAGACACAGGTTCTCTGCATTGCCCTGACTGTTTTGAAAGCTGTTCTGTACCCCATGCTGGTCTCAGACTTAAAGTTCTACCTCCCTCTGTCTCTTGAGTACTGGGATTAAAGACATGGGCTACCATGCCAAGCTATTTTATTTTTAAATGATATTGTTATGATGATGATTATTATCATTTTATTTTGTTTTTTGAGAAAGGATCATAAGTATTCTAAGCTGGCCTCGAACTTGCTATGTAGGTAAAGTGACCTTGAACTTCTTTCTGATCCTCCACCTAAGTGTTGAGACTACAGGCATGCACCATCATGCTTGGTTTTATGCAGAACTGGGGACTGAACCCAGGGCTTCAGAACTATCAGGCAAGCACTCTACCAGCTGAGCTGCATCTTTTGCTGTTAGTTTTCTTGTATTACCAAACTGCATTTCAGTGACATCCACTTCTCTCATCAGATGCTTAACTCTACTGAGACAAGAACCTAGTTTGGGTGATTTATACTTTTCTATGACCATTTCATTATAAATCTTGGGTATGTTAGAAAACTGTTGGGCTATTGATGCAGCCATTAGTTTGCTATTCATTAAACCTCAAGGTCTAAAAAGACGAATCCCATAACCTGAGTATGTGAGAAACAGAGACAGAATTATTGTGAATTTTATTTAATTTTTTCTTTTTTGGTTTTGTTGTATTTTTGTTTTTGTTTTGAGATTGGGTTTCTCTAATGTACCCCTGACTGACCTAGAACTCACTCTGTAGACCAGGATGGCCTCAAACTCAGAAATCCACCTGCCTCTACCTCCTGCGTGCTGGGTTTAAAGGTGTGTACAACCACCACTTGACTGATTATTATTTGGGGCCACTCTGGGCTATATAGTGAGTTCTAGGCCAGTCTGAGCTAGATAGCAAGACCTTGCCTTAAAAGTCAATCAATCGCCCACCCAGAGACTGCTAGCATCCAAGTCCCATTCTCCACCCACGGGACAGACCAGCATAACTTCCGATGCACTGTGCAGAACCACCGGAGACCTGGGGACTGCACACTGATCTTTGACAAAGAAGCTAAAATTATACAATGGATAAAAGAAAGCATCTTCGACAAATGGTGCTGGCATAACTGGATGCTGGCATGTAGAAGAGTGCAGATAGATCCATGTCTTTCACCATGCACAAAACTTAAATCCAAATGGATCAAAGACCTCAACATAAAACCAGCCACACTGAACCTGTTAGAGGAGAAAGTGGGAGGTACCCTTGAACGAATTGGTACAGGAGACTGCTTCCTAACCATAACTCCAGTAGCACAGACACTGAGATCCACAATTAATAAATGGGACCTGCTGAAACTGAGAAGCTTCTGTAATGCAAAGGACACAGTCAGCAAGACAAAAAGGCAACACACAGATTGGGAAAAAATATTCACCAACCCCACATCAGACAGAGGGCTGATCTCCAAAATTTACAAAGAACTCAAGAAGCAAGTCTCCAAATCGCCAAAAGATCCAATTAAAAGGTGGTGTACCCAGAGAAGTGGAATGAGGCAAGATCGTCTGAGCAGATTGGGAACATCGGGGGGAGGGGAGAGGGAACCAGGAAAAAGAGAGGGGGATAGGAGGGGAGAAGAAGGGGAAAAGAAGGCATGGGGGAGCAGGAAGGTTGAGTCGAGGTAAGAATAGAGGATAGCAGGATGAGAGATACCATAATAGATCGAGTCATTATAGGCTTGAGGAGAGAGCTGACACTAGTGAGATCTCCAGAGATCTACAAGTATAACATCAACTGGCAAACTAAGCAATAGTGGAGAGACTACATTAATATCCCCTCCCTGGTGATAAGGTTGGTGACTACCCTATATGCCATCCTAGAACCTTCACCCAGTGATTGATGGAAGCAGAGACAGATACCCACAGCTAAACACTGAACTGAACTTCTGGAACCTAGTGACAGAGATGGAGCAGTGATGAGCAAAGGGGTCAAGACCATGATGATGAAACCCACAAAGACAGCTGACCAGATAAGGAGGAGCACTTGAATCCCAGACTGATGGCTGAGAGGCCAACAGGGGACTGATCCAGACTCCATGAATGTAATGTCAGGGAGGAGGCCACAGAAATCACTGGGGCCTTGGGTAGTAGATCAGTGTTTACTATGGCATATGAATGAACTTTGGGAGCCTATTCCAAATAGAGGGATGCTCTCTCAGCCTGGTCACATAAGGAAGGGCCTAGGTCCTGCCCTGGATAAAATGATAGACTTTAGAGATCCCCCCCAAGGAGGTCCTCACCCTCCTGGGGGAATGATGTGGGGATGGGGTAGGGGCAGAGGGGGCTGGTGGAGGAACAAGGAAAGAGGGGTGCGAGAGGGAGCTGGGATTGACATGTGAAGCATTCATGTTTCTAATTTAAATAAAAACATATTGAGGGAAAAAAGTGGGGGTACAGAATGAAATAGAGACTTCTTAATACAGGAGTCTAAAATGGCTGAGAGACACTTAAGAAAGTCTTCAACATCCCTAACCATCCAGGAAATGCAAATCAAAACAACTCTGAGATACCATCTTACTCCTGTTAGAATGGTTAAAATCAAAAACTCCAATGACAGTTTATGCTGAAGAGGATGTGGAGAAAGGGGAACACTCCTCCACTGCTGGTAGGAGTGCCAACTTGTACAGCCACTTTGGAAATCAATATGGAGATTCCTCAGGAAAATGGGAATCAATCTACCACAAGTCCCCGCAATTCCACTCTTAGGCATATACCCAAAAGATGCCCATTCATACAACAAGGACATCTGTTCCATTATGTTCATAGCAGCATT
The DNA here is from genome assembly GCF_017639785.1 of Mesocricetus auratus. Lineage (NCBI taxonomy): Eukaryota > Metazoa > Chordata > Mammalia > Rodentia > Cricetidae > Mesocricetus > Mesocricetus auratus. The sequence continues at coordinate 37,462,029 of NW_024429266.1, forward strand.
ATTTGTAATAGTCAGAACCTGGAAGCAACCTAGATGCCCCTCAACTGAAGAGTGGATAGAGAAAGTGTGGTACATTTACACAATGGAGCACTATTCAGCGTAAAACAATGGAATCTTGAAATTTGCAGGCAAATGGACAGTACTAGAAGAAACTATTCTGAGTGAGGTAACCCAGTCACAAAAAGAGAAACATGGATCTTAGACATGAATCAGGGGAGTGCCAGCCTACAATCCCAGTGCCAGTGAGTCTGGGAAACAGAACCTTCATCCAGCAACTGATGGAAGCAGAGGCAGACACCCACAGCTAAACACTGAACTGAACTCCTGGAATCCAGTATCAGAAAGGGAGAACTGATGAGCAAAGGGGTTAAGAGTGGGCTGGTTTAACCCACAGAAACAGTTGACCTGAACAAGGGAGAGCTCTTGGACCCCAGACTGATGGCTGGGTGGACAGCATGGGACTGATCCAGACCCCCTGAATATGGGTGTCAGTGAGGAGGCCTAGGTAATCTATGGGGTCTTGGGTAGTATTTATCCCTGGCACACAAATGGGATTTGGCTACCTATCCCACAATGAGGGAGGCTCTCTCAGCCTAGACTCTTGGGGGAGGGCCTAAGCCCTGCCCTGGATGAAAGGACAGACTCTGGAGATCCTCCATGGAGGGCCTCACTCTACCTGAGGATCAGAGTGGAGATTGGGAGGGTGAGGCCCTCCCTGGGGAGTGGAGGGAGCATGGGTGGTGGGTTGGTGGGGTTGGTGGGGGACGGGAGAGGAGGGGAGGGTGAGAGGGCTGGGATTGACATGTCAAGCAAGCTTGTGTCTAATTTAAATAAAGTTTTTAAAAATGGGGAAAAGAAAGAAAGAAAAGAGGGCCCTGGAGACACAGGGTCAGATCTAAAGGCACCATGCTGAGACACAGGGTCAGATCTAAAGGCACCATGCTGAGACACAGGGTCAGATCTAAAGGCACCATGCTGAGACACAGGGTCAGATCTAAGGGCACCATGCTGAGACACAGGGTCAGATCTAAGGGCACCATGCTGAGACACAGGGTCAGATCTAAGGGCACCATGCTGAGACACAGGGTCAGATCTAAGGGCACCATGCTGAGACACAGGGTCAGATCTAAGGGCACCATGCTGAGACACAGGGTCAGATCTAAGGGCACCATGCTGAGACACAGGGTCAGATCTAAGGGCACCATGCTGAGACACAGGGTCAGATCTAAGGGCACCATGCTGAGACACAGGGTCAGATCTAAGGGCACCATGCTGAGACACAGGGTCAGATCTAAGGGCACCATGCTGAGACACAGGGTCAGATCTAAGGGCACCATGCTGAGACACAGGGTCAGATCTAAGGGCACCATGCTGAGACACAGGGTCAGATCTAAGGGCAC